>NW_021377548.1:228426-261414 GCF_001605985.2 Dendrobium catenatum
ACTTTATTTAGAAATCCGGGTGTTGTCAGTGGTGCTCTGCCACTTTACTTTTCTGCAATTCTGGATCGTAATAATAAGTGCACTTGCCATATGGACTTTCAATTTGACATTTAATTTGATTGATTTATTTAATTGATTGTCAGTAGAACTACTTGTTTTTTATAGTCTTTTTACCTGCATGCCGATTTTGATTGACCTGAGTCGATCGTAGGCTCTAGACTTATAAAATTTCTACTTAATCAATTAAAATTTAATCAAGAAATTCTAACGTTTTAAGAAATAATCCCAGGACCGCCAGGAGTCCTCATTTCATAGCATTCATTCAAATTCAATCTTTTAATCGAGTCGATTAGCATGCATCATATTAGCAACTAATTTAAAAACTCTTTAAATCTTTAATTACATTAGCTTAAGCATCAAACCCAGCATAAGTTAAGGGGCCAATTAGGATCCGCTCTAGATGTCGGCCCCGCTCTCAAAAACTTTTCTTAAACATCCCTACCCATTCTAACATTAAATGACTTGATACATGATTTTAAGGCGCCTAGGTGGTTTAGCTAGCTCCCCAATCCAGGCCGGGGGTAAGACCAGATTCGCATTGCATTAGCTAGGTTCGGGTCAACTTTTATGTGCCCAATTTTACTTAGGTTCTGAGGCAAGCTGGCTATAAGACCTCAACCTCCGAGATTGAATCTCAATTATCTATAAAATGATCATTTGAACCTTAAATCACTTTCAATCTAATATTGAGCCCAACACTTAGGATAGACTGAGGGCATTTCCGAATTGTTTCAGAATCTCAAGTGGCCTCCTACTTTCTTCCTTTGACTCCAGAAAATAAGTGCTCAACATTGACCAATTCCCTATTGAAATTCCTACCCTTTTCCTCCTTTGAGAATCGATCTTGAAAAATCTTAAATAAAATATTTACATCGCTATTTTAATTGAGAGGTCTTCGTAGGAAACTTTTATTTTCCTACGATATAATTAATACGAGGGCTTGCGCTCGTAGGAGATTTAGAAACCCAGAACTATTTTCAAAATCACTTTTTTCAAAAACTCAATTAATTCTCTTTGGGAAAATCAAATACAACGATCATTATCATCATTTTTGAATGATCGATAATAATTGATACCTTCTTTCTTCGGATAGATATTTCAATTATTATTGTAGTTTTGATTATGAGATTAATGATCTTCTATTCGAATTATCATAGTCAGACAATCGATTAAACTTTATTATGATCTTTCGAGATCATATGTTGTTTCCCCTTGAGTCTGACTATAATAATTTAGATAAATTTAAAATTCTGAAATTTGAACCCATTTGGGAATGATATGATCGTCTTTCGAGGCAATATGTTGTTCATAATGACGCGTTCAATTTTAAAATTCAAAATTTAATATTCTCAAAGATAATTAAATATTTTTCAAAACTATATATACTCTAAATGTATTTTTTTAATCAAAACACGGCTATATGAATCCTTTTTTCGCTAGTGTCTGGTTAAAAGTCAAATTCTCATTTAAATCTAATAAAGAATAATAATTCCTAATATTTTCTAACTAATTCCTTTTAGGTCTACCTCTACCTTTCTTAACCTAAGTCAAATCTAATACCTCACCTTTCCTAACCTGGTCATCGAAAGGTCTCCATTTAATGTGACCAAACCATCTAAGACAACTCTTCGAAAAAGAAAAAAAAAATATGTATAATGACTGCCAAGTAATTAAAAGATAAAATAAGGTGTATCAAAAATCAAAAGATACATAAAGTGTGCCAGATAATTGAAAAAGAGACATAAAATGAGTCCACAAAAATAAGCTTCCTTCCCTTTCAAATATTTAAATCTTAGAAGAATTCATGTGCCACTTGACATCTTCAAAGAACTAATTTTTAAAACCTATAATATTGATTGATTAATTTATAAGATTACTCTATGAAACATTTTTCTGAAATGAAGTTTGAATATATTACTTTTCTTATTTGATTTTTTTTCTGAATTAGATTATTATTTTAAAAAGATTTTTAACTTGAAAGGAGTCTAAGCTAGGTCAATAAAAAAGGTTTCCTAACTTTTCTAGATTTCAACACTATTAATTAATTTCTTACTAATTTTTGATCAACTTACAAGAGAAAATTTTCATTTACTAGAGTTGATCGATTAAAAAAATTTGTTCTTTTGTTTTTAATTTGTGATTGTTTTCTATCTATTTCTTATGTTATTTCATGCTATTTTTATATTTTTATTTTTGTCTTGAAGAACTCTTAGTCAACACTCTCCATGTCTTGAAATTTTCTTATTTTACTCACATTATCTAGGATGATCCACATCATCATGTACAATATGAACAAAGATACACCTCTCTGATCACCGTAGATCCAATGGCTAATCTAAACCAATTTTTTGTGATCATCCTCTATGATTTTACCATCATACTGAATGATCCAGATGGGCAGAAATAGCTGGACGGTTTGAATGCTATTAGGCTAATCCATTATTGTACATCATCTTGAATGATACATGTATTTATCATGTATGATTGCTTTATTCAATAGTCATACAAGATGACTCATCAGGATTATCTCCTTATGTCTAATTATCCTGTATGATATCTTATTATCTTGGACAATAAGATCAGCCTTTTTGATTGATCATCTAGATGACATTATTACATCTGATTATCCTATACAATCTCATAATCAACCTAGATGATATCCTGATCCTATATAAACAACACAAATTCAATATTTTCTTCACACCAAGCATTCCAATTCCATTTTCACTCTTTTAAGATTTTAATTTTTGAATATGACTGGTGGTAAATGATCTCATGCCCTTAAAGGCAGCTCTTCCAAGAGTGCTGTAAATTTTGGCTTTATTGAAGCAGCTGATGAAGCTTCTTACACATGCTACAAATCTACAAGGATTAATCCCTCAAAGGATATCAATCAGGAGGTTTTGAACTATCAGGTACTATACATCTTTTCCTTCACCACTCTTGGCTTCATTCTCACATTTGGTTTCCCTTTTAATTCTAAAATACTTTTCAAATTGTTCTCTAGTCTTCATCTGAATTCTAATTTTAGTATGCTCCAATCCTATGTTAATCAACACCCTGTTGAAATAACATATCAAGATTTCTCTGAATTTCTCCACCTTTCCACCAATGGAGACAAACTTCATATTTTTCGGTTCAGATCTTGACTTTATTTGGCGCCATGCAAATACCCTTCTTCAGAAAACCAATTGCCCCTTTTCATGACTCTACAACTAGTTCCTTACTAAAAGATGCCCGATTCATCCAGCATATTCTTCACCCCTCCATTATTCTGAAAGCTTGAGATCAGATCCTTATTACCCCCATCTTGTCACTCACCACCTACTACATAATGGCTCATCAAGATTTTAATGCCATTTATCTTCTAATTCAGTATATTGAACATCTAACCAGCAAAAGAAATTCTAGCCATAAAAAAAGCCAAATCTAGCCTTCAGACATATCATGGCCTATGTCCTTGAAACTATAACATTTAGTATCCAGGTCCTCCTTATTACTATCCTATTCTCTACTCAAATAGCTCCTTCCATATCCTTCATAGTACTCATCATCACTCTATGCATGATGAGGTTGTTGTAGAAGAGGAAGGACATATTCCTACACCTATCCCTATCCACCAACACTCCAAGATCGATCAGTTGGTTTAGAGGTTTGACGTGTGGGAAGCAAGATTTGAGTCATATGTCACCAAGCAATATCAACTCATGATCAAGATGTAGCTCAGTATAAGGAATATACAGCCCAGTAGAAGCAGTAGCATGACCAGGATATGGTCTAGTTTAGCGAGCAGATTGCTTCTCTTCATCGATACTTTCAGCAGCCACCACCCCCACATCCACCTGATTAAGGTTACCCTTTCTACTAGTTTGTCAGTATTTTTTTCTATTTATGTATTGTTTCTCTTTTCTATGTTATGTTCCATTTAGTATTATTCTTATTTCCTCCTTTTTTTATGATGCCAAAAGGAAGAGTAGTGTATTGTTTGCTTTTATTTATAGTGGAATTTACTTTATTCCACTGCTATTATTTCTATGTCTCAAATTTTTTTTCTTTAATAAAAAAATTTATTTCTTGCTTGATCTGAAATTTTTAACAACAATAATTGCCATCATAAAAAAGTGAGAGATTTTTTCAAATCTAGAACCAAATACTATGATTTTATGATAACAAATATTATTGTTACTTACCACTACTATTATTACGATCTATTTTATTTGACATACTTACTAACCTTTTAGGTCCACACAGATCACTTGCAAAATAAATAAGCTAAACATCTGGTAGAATAGAGTTGAGTCTTCTTATATTTTCATTTCAATATATTTTTTTATCTTTCTTGAGTTAAATCTTAAATATAGTGGACCTCAAGCTAAGTAACCTTGCACACAAACTCTAAGGAGGAGAAATTTGACGAGTTAGAGTATTTTTTATATTTTTGACCTAATCATATAGATTAATTTGAAATCGTACTGGATGTTCAAATTATAATAGAAACCCTGATTAGAACATCCATGCTAATTTTGAGTGGTTAAACTATTCATACTAGACGATTCATATAATATAGGATGATAAGTTTAGATGATGAAAAATAGCCGACAATCAAAATTTAGGTAATTTTCAAAATTTTAAATTATTCTAATCATACAGGATGATATACATCATTCTGGATGATTTATGACAATTATTCCTAAATTGATTCGTTGATTATGGGAATAATTATGGTTAAATTGTTCAATCATATTATATATGATAATCCATCTGGATCATACTAGATGATCTAATATATTTTATAGGATGATCCCCTATCATCTAAAATAAAAACTATTATTTTCCTTTAATCACCCAGGAGAATCATACTAGACGTCCCGAGAGGGTTGAAGGATAATATAAAGATTGCCACCCATTGTCCCATGTCGTACTGAATGGTTAATTTAGTATCTTGAACTAATCATCTAGGATGATCGCATGATCATATTGGACAATCTATATAAATACATGTACTGAGCGTACAAAGCAAAGGTTATTATCCTTGTTGAATGGGCTATTTTGTACTAATCATACATGATGATCTGTCGATCATTCTGGATAGTTTTTTAAGGGAAAACCTTCAAAGGGGACTATGCATTAATTCAGGAAAAAATTACATGGTCCTTAAAGAGACCTCAAGATTACTAGTGCTCGACTGAGCTACAAGAAGAAAGCAAAATAAACCTCAGACCTGAGGGTCCCTGCTAAGCAAAATTACAAAAAACCCTCGATATAATCTACGGTGCACATGAACGAGCACCCAAAAATAAAGAGATATCCAAAAAGAAGAAACCATCTTCATCTTCGCATCCAAAGCGAGCTCACTACAAGCACTTGCATAAATAAAATTCTGCAAAAAAATATGAAGCCTAGGATAAATATAATAAAAATTAAAGCATAAACTAGAAAACAAATCCCAGCTATTATCAAAAAAATTGGTTATGATTGAGTTGAAACAAATATTACCAATCTCCGTATTGTTATCCACCAAATAACAGATATACCACAGCCTACAAGCACAAGAACAAGAATAAGAACAATTGCCAAACTAGTAGAATTCCAAACCAACAATCTTGATACCACAAAATAAAGCCTCCTGAGAAATGAGGGACAAAACAAAGCAAAACACCATTCAAAAATAAGGATCCCCATCCATACGGTGTCAAAATCCACCAGCATCAACAGGACCAAGCCAAGCAGCAAAAGGCAAAAATCTAAATCATAATCAACCTTGCCCTTAAACCTCCACCCAATTGAGAGGATCCAAAATGAAACCCTTAACATACGCCCAACAAAAATTGGCTAGAAGAGATAAGCAATCACATAGCACATCCAACAAACCAAAGAATTAGCAGTGATATAAAAAATAATATAAAAACAAAAGCAATAACCAAAAGGGTATGGGTAGAATGAGCTCAGGATAGAATGGAACCAACAAACATCACTTGGGTAGCTCAATGCCGCTCCATCCTATAATCCATCCAAACCAACCACCCCTTAATAATCAGCTCAAAAATGCACCAAGATAAACCCATAGAGAACACAGCCACCCACACCCAGATAGAGGCTAAATTGGATAAAAAAACACAACAATAGAAAAGAGAAACCAAGGGCCACACCAAAAAACTACCAGGTTCCTCAAGACAAAATTAATAGCCCAAAAAGAACCCCCCCCCCCCCCAAACAATTAACAACCAAAACCCGGCTAAACTGAGATGAGGAAACACCCCAGGCAACCCAGCAGTCCACCAGAAAACACCCAGCACTCCCAAAACCAAAGGTAAACATAACAACATCCATATAGCACCAGTCCCTACCAATAATAAAAAAAACCCACCACCATAAAGACTAGGCAAAGCTATATCCCAAAATAGCAACAGGAGGTAGAAGAGAAACAACTAGGAATACCATCAATAAAGAAGCCAGTACAATCACAGCTTAAGCCAAAAACCCCAAAATAACCATCCAGTATAAGCAAAACCACCCAAGATAGCTCCAGCACAAAACCAACATCAGAAAAAATAGTGCCACCAAAGATAGGCCACCTGAGCCGTATCAATAGAAAGGAACCACAGCAAAACACCACAGCAAAAGGGAAAATCCCACAAAAATAATAAAAATAGAAAATCACCAAATTACCTCCTGGCATAAGGCATATTGATTTTATCCAATCTTAAGAGTCCTTTTAAAGGAATAGGAAAATTAGCCTCCAAAAAATCAATGAAACAGTCAATCTTGCTCCCAAAATTGGCATGCTATTTAGCACAGGCACTGCCCTCCCTACAAACTTGAGAAAAAGGAACATTAACAAAAAATCATTAACTATTTAATATCCCTAACAAGATAAAAAGCCTCAAGATTGCAAACTGAATCCTCACCATTATTAATGCATTGAATACTTTGAATAAACTCAAGCACAATATGTTGGTAATGTCAAGAGATATACAAATTCTCAGCCCATAAAGAATAGCATTAAAAAGAGCAAGATGCAAATTACCATTATGAAAAGGGCTCGCAAAAGCTAGAGTAACATTCCCTTTACAGTCTATTATGATCCTACGACACCCCAAGATGGTATCATTATCAGAAACACCAACATTTAGTTTATAGTAGCCCAAAGAAGGTTTAACTTAAAACACAAATCGATGTTCAAAAATAGGCAGAACCTCACCCAACCTGATGTCTAAAGCAGGAGTAACAAAGTAATAGTTCTTGAAACTCTTGATAGAAAGAAAATTAATAGAAAATAGATTCAAGTGTTTTTCTTCATGATTTTTGATAATCGTATGGTAGTCCATTAAATATCATTAAAAAAATAGTTGTTCCTTTCCATCCATAAGTACCACAAAATAAGTTTAGGGATAACATTTCTAATATGACCTTTATAAATAAAAAACATATAATTAAGCAAATAATTAATAGAAAAATTTGCAGTTAAATAATTTAATTTGAAAATATCATCAAAATAACTCCATGTTTTAACAGTTAAAAGACCTGAGCCAAAAACAATATGCAGATTCTCCACATGATAACAACATTGGCACTTGGACGGAAAGGTAAAACCTCTTTTGATCAAATTATAATCAGTGGGAATGAATCTATGTAAAATTCTCCAAAGAAAAATTGCATCGATATACATAATACTTTTATGTCAGATCATAGATAAAATACTAGTAACAACATTCTTGGTTCTAAACACATGCTAAGCACCTTTTAATCTAAAAACCCCATCTTTAGACAACTAACATAATAAAAGATCCTTTGAATTCAAGTTCAAAGGTAGGTTCAAGATTTATTAAATAATAGAATTAGAAATCACATTAGCAAGTTATCATAATCCTAATAGTTACCATTAATGAAAAAGTTTACCTTAGCCATAACAGTAGAAGAAGTATTACTGATGGAATCAATGGAAGGATTACCCAACCATTCATCCTTCCAGAAGAAGATGTTACCACCACCAAGCCCCCAAGACAGATAAGGCTCAACAACCCATTTCACCTCGCAAAGCCTTTGCCAAACTTTAGAATCACTGATATTAAAAGAATAAATAGTAGGAAGCTTCCCCACACAGTATTTGGAATGCATGAACTTAGCCCATATACTCACTTTAGCATGAAAGGTAAACCATAACTTGAAATAAAAAGCATGGGCCAAATCAAACATACACTTACACCCCAAACCACCCTCCTTCAACACATCACAACACTTGTCCATGGGAGACCAAGCAATTTTAGTGTTGCTATTAGTCCCTTTCCAAAAAAAATTATTAAAAATCTTATCAATTATATTATACACCATTTTAGTGGGTAGAAGAGTTTTAAAAGTGAAAACAGTGAAAGAACAGTGAACACTTCTAATGAGAGTAAGCCTACTCCCATAACTCAAAAAATCGATATCCCAAGACAAAAGCTTATTATTTACCAAAGTAATTAAGTCGTCATATAAAAAAGACTTCTTTCTACCTTTAAAAAGAGGGATACCAAGATACCTAATAGGTAAGTGGCCTTCCACAAAACCAATAAGGTATTTGATTTTCAAAATACGAGCATTAGGCGCCTTATTAGAGGTAATGAAACAAAAACAACATTTTTTATTGTTCAAGAAAAGCCCACTAACATTTTTAAAGTTATGAAAGAAGTCTAGGAGTTTATTAATTGTATTATGACAAGCATTCATAAAAATGATAAAATCATCAGGAAAACATAAATGAGATATAGGGAAACCCCCCAAATCCCTAAAGTAAAGGCTAGGGTGGTTCTCAAAGAAGTTGGTAAGGCCTCTAGAAAGATAATCAGCTATAATAATGAAATGGGTCGGAGACTTAGGGTCCCCCTATCTTAAACCATGGAAGATTTAAAAAAACTAAAACTTTTGCCATCAATAATAATAGAAAAATAAGAACCTTCAATATAATTTTGGATAAGGTTAATAAAAAATGAATTAAAACCAAATAATTGAAGAATATTATAAAGAAATTTCTAATTAATATTATCATAGGCCTTAAAGATATCAAGCTTCAGAATCATATTAACACCCCTCAACCTGACATCCAAATCATGGCAGAATTTCTATACCAACAAAATAGTATCATAGATAACATGCCCTTTAAGAAAACCCATTTGAAAGGGAGAGATGATTTTAGGAAGAACAACAATTAAACGATTCATAATAATTTTAGAAATCAACATACTAAAAAAATCATTCCAATTACTAATATCAATACTTTTAGGAATAATAACAATAAAAGTAGAGGTAAAAAATTTAAGCATAGCATAACCGGCAAAAACTCTATAGTAGAAGAGTAAAGATCATCACTAATAATAGGCCAAGGTTTTTGAAAAAAATTAGTAGTAAACTCATCCAGCCCAGCCCTAGAATCACCATTCAAATCATAGACAATATCTTTTAATTCATCAAGACAAGGTGGTTTAGAAAGAAAATTATTATCCTCCTATGAAATAAGATTGAGAATAATAGTAGGATTCTAAATATTCCCAAGGGTAAAATACTTGTTAAGCTAATTTTGATGGTGTTGCACTGCCAATAGAGAAATTTTCTAAACATTCTCAATAACAGACCCATCCTCATGTTTGATTTTGTTAATGGAGTTCTTAGCACGCTTCCATTTAACAAAAGCATGAAAATACTTGTTATTATCCCCTTTCACCAGATGCTTCATAATTGCTTTTTGTTTCCAAAAACCTTCCTCTTGGGCTTGTATTTAAAGAGGCACTCCTTAGCCTCTCTTAGCAAAGCAAAATTAGCATTATAAGGAGACATTTGTCAATTAAGATTAACATTGTTAACTTTATCTTCTACACTTAAAATATTAGAAAAGATATTTTTAAAAATATTATGATTCCACCAATTGAGTGTTTGTTTTTATCTTTTCACTTTAAACCAAAATCTTTTCATACCAAGGATAGAGTTATCAGGATGTAAAGAGGCAAACCAATTTCCCTGAACCACATTCAGAAAGGAATCATGATGTAACCATGTCACCTGTCTAGTATTAAACCCAATTAACAAAGGAGAGTGATCAAAAATCATTTTGATATTATGCTCAAATAAAATAGAGTTAAAAGAGTTAAGCCAACTATCATTAAATAAAACACGATCCAATCATTGCCATAAATGACCATGATTCTAAGTAAATTTGTAACCAGAAAAGCCAATATCAATTAGAGAGAAATCCATAATCATATTATTGAAATCCTCCATAGCATGAAATATAGGATTGGAACCCCTAATATGCTTTGAAGGAATATAAGTATTGTTAAAATTACCACCCACCAGCCATGACAAATTATAATTACTATGAAAATTAATGAGTTGCTCCCAAAGCACTTTTCTTATAATACGAGAGGATGCAGCATAAATAAAAGAAGCACGAAAATTTATTTTTAAAACTTCAATATTACAATGCCAAACTTGAGTAAAATCACCAGGAATATCTATCCAAACTGGATCTTTCCAAAATAACCAATTTTTATTAGCAGAGTTTGAAGTGGAAAGCTTAAAATCCAAACATTTTGCAGTACTAAGTAGTTTAGAAACATTAATAAGAGGTTCAAGTAAAATAAGAATAGACACATCATAAATACGGCATAAGCTTTTAACCCTCAATCAAGAAGAAGGACATCTAATAGCCCAAACATTTTAAATAATAGAATCAAACATAAAAAATAATTCTATATGAACGAGTGTTCCTGGCAAATTATAAAATAAGGTTCTTACTTTTCCTACCATGCTTATTTTGAAATTTAATGAAGCTAGTATCATTTCCATCTTTGTCATATCATTTAGCAGAAAAAGCCATATCCTTTGTGCTAGTAAAAGCATCATTATGATAACGAGAGTTAGAGGGAGACTTACTATCTTTTTTCAACCCATTCTCCTTTACCTTTTAAGGAAGATCACCTTCATCCAAAAAATCTCCATCTACACTTTCATTGCTTTCATTGCTATTCAAGCCAAGTTCCACAACTAGAGCCAACTCACTTTCCCTCAAGTTATTGTCCAGCCCCACATGCTCTTTGCTAATCCTTTCACTCCAAATGGTAGTTTCCTACTCATTCAAAACAAATTGAAAGGAAACATTATTAGTACATTTATTGGTATTCAACATACAATCGATATCTAGCATTTCAGATATAAAATTATTTGGCGAAGAAGAAGTGGTTAGCCTTTGTTTATCCAAATTCTCACATCCATTAACTAAGACGACAATGTTGCTAATAATATTGCCCTAACAAGAAGGAGGAACATCCATAGTGATAAGGGATGGTTCAGTATGCACTTGCATCAGTTGATCATACAATTTGGGAATTTTGTCTTTCAACCTCAACAAAATTTAGATTTTCATTCTCAAGAACAACCGTAATGACATCATTGCATTGGGGTTGTTTGGAAGCAACTTTGCTATTACAAAGTTAAGGATGCAACCTGAACCATTCATTAACAATATGACCATGCATTTTCAATGAGAATAGAAAATAGGTAGGTTTTTGAATTGAACTTTTTGAAAGTAACCATTCAACTCTGACCCTATCCAAAAATCATTAGGGTGTCTCTTAGAAAAATTAAGTTCAATAAGAACACGAGCCATCGAGGGCCATAAAATAGAGGCCATAGCTTGATCCATTTGTAATGGTCAATCAAAAATAGAAGCAAGCCCAAATAGAATTTACGAGTTAAAAAAATGAAGTCTAAAGTTAGGAAAAGAAATCCACACATGAGAAATAGACTATTCCTCAATAACATCAAAGTTTAGCATCCATTTGAGGAGATGCATCTGATAGCCTTGAATATAGTATGACCTCCTAGAAAAGATGAGGTTGTAATCAAGGTCATTTGTAAGTTGGATCACAATATATCATGGATCCAATAATCCAACATGAAAGGAACCCGTAAGCTTCAAATTAACAAAAAAATTTCAAATGACATAAGAGATTCAGTTAACAAAGAAGGAATTTTCCAACTAGAGTAAGTACAAAAGGAATGACCAACTGATAGACCATCACATCATTAAACATCAAAGCCGGATAACCCTTAAAAGAGGTATACATAAATTGAAGTTTAGGCATAGATGAAGAAGAATAAGATAAAACCTCCTTGAATGACCTAGAATGACCATTAGAAAATAAAGAAATTGGTGAGTTAGATGACGATGGAGTCATCATCTCCTGAAACCAAAAAACATAGAATAAACCTCAAACGAAATTCATAAATGAAATGAAAAAATACTAAGGAGAAAAAATGTGGAAGAAACCAACAATCAAGCATATCAGGAGATTAAAACTAGAGAACACAAATGGAAGTCCTAAATTGCATGAGAGCAGTAGAGCAGAACAGCTAGAAGAGGTTTTTTCCAACTATGTTGATCATCCTGATGATCAGTTACACAAAATTAAAAAATAGGTCTTCTTTTGCATGCTCTCTATTTAAGTAATTATATTAACCCTTGAGTTATTCTTTTGCTGTGGAGTTGATCCAAGAGAGTGCTTAGAGAAGGAAGAGGGAGATCATGAGAGTGAGATCCTTATGAAGGGGAGTTGTGAGGAAATCACAAAGGTTGCTCCAATCATGGTGTTCATTATCTTCCTTGAGTTTCTCCTCTAGTTCCTTGATAACTCTAGGCAGATTGTCTTCAGTATTAGAGGTTCTTTATCCAAGAGGGAGTAAAAAGCTTCAAGGTTCTCTGCTTCACCATTTTGGTGGAAAGATTTTGTAAGGGCTTATCCGCTTTTCTATGGGATCAAAAGGAGAGTCACTTCAGTTTGGTGTAATACTTAGAGAGGGGGTCTCCAAGAGGAAGACGTAGGTCAGATTTGACTGAACCACTATAAATTTTGGAGTATTTTTTCTTATTATTTTTACCGCATTTTATTTTTGCACTTTTATGTAATTTGTTCTATGATTGAAAAATCTCATTGTATTGTTATCGTGGAAATTAATTTTCTTCTATATCACGGGTTATTTTTTTGTTTTAAAATATTTAAAAAGATCAAAAAGATTTTTCCTTTTTGTTTAAGAATTTTTAAAACTATTAATTCATCCCCCTCTTGGTTAGCATCAAGCTAGTTCTTTAGGGTTTCACAACCCTCATGAAATTTTAGGAACTCTGTTAGGTAACACACTAAAAAGCGAGTTTAACATTCACCTGATCATACTCATAATGGTGAATGAGAATGACTCGGTACACATTTGATCATATTCACAATAGTGAGTAAAGAGCCTCCCAAAATCTAATGTCAGCTGACTATATTCGTAATAGAAGAAAAAATAATAAAAAGAGTAAAACATTCATCTAACCATATTCACAATAGTAAATGAGGGTAACTCAATGTTTGCTTGACCATATTCACAAAAGTGAGATAAGGAGTCAAAGAAAACTTAGCAACCCCCAAACATGAAATGCAAAAGGGGAACAAAGTGGTGGTGTAGTATATACCCCAAGGACTCTATCAAGCAACCAAAAATTAAGCAAGTTCGATATTTGTTTGACCATATTTTCAATGTTGAATGAGAATGAGTCAGTACACACCAAAACATATTGAAAATAATGAGTAAATAGCCTAAAAAAATAATATATATGTCTGAACATATTCCCAATAGTATAATAAAAGATGAAAATAGCCAAACAATCACCTGACCATATTTATAATAGTGAATTAGGGTTACTCAATTATCATCTGCCCATATTTGTAATAATGAGATAAGTAGTCAAAGCCGCCTCAATAATAACCTTACATATATGCCCATTATTTAGTGAGGAGAAAAGAGTGATAAGATCTAATGTATGTCTGACTATATCAAAATTAAAGAATAAAAAAATAGAAAAGAATTCTAAAGGAATGGAAAAAGGGACCTCTTGAATAAAGGAATCCGTAGGTCACATCAAAGGTAAGCCCCTCACAAAAGTCTATCTGCAGAGGAGCACCGACATGGAAAGAAGATGAATATTCTCATGTAAAATCATGATAAAGTTATCATAACATCATTAGTAAAAAGAAAAAAAATAGAATAATTACACATAGAAAGATCCAAGGGAATTAACCCAATTGAGAAATCAAATAAGAATGTGAATGGTAGACTACCTCCCAAATAAGGAAATAAAATCAAAGTGTGAATAGGAGGAAGACTCCCACACAAGGAAATTGAATCACATCATAAAAGGGAAGGTGGCTTACAAATAAGTGGATATAAATCAATGCATGAATGAGATAGTGGCTCCTAAATATTTGAATCTAAATCAATGCCTAAATTGGATGTGGCTCTTAGATAAGAAATGAGATCAATGCTTGAATGAGAGAAAGACCCTCAAGTTAAGAAATTGTAACATATATGATATCAAGAAAATGTGTTCACAACTAAAGATTATTTTTAAAAGTACAAATCAAAATAATTAATTGAGATAAGTTTGATTCATATGTTTTTCAGAGAATAAAATATTATCTAAGAGTATAAGCATTATTTTTTTTTAAATGAAAAAAATTTACCCTTTGATTATCCAGACCTGATCAAATGACAGATTGGAAAAAATTAAAAAGTTTAGTAAGAAGTGGGTTTACTATCTAAACCCAAAAAGGTTGGGGATTTAAAGCTAGACTAGGCTCTCTCTCTTTTATATATATATATATATATATATATATATATATATATGTTTTTGAATTAAATTCTACTTAAAAAAAGATTTAAAATAATGAAAGAAATTGAATCTTCTCAATTTTCTTGCATGAAAATATTTTTATAACTATTATAATATCATTGTATAATGATGAATCAAAAATCTTGAACTAAAGTATCAAAAGTATCGAAGGACATGGGTTTTCTAGGATTTAAAGATTTACAAGAAAGGGAAGCTATTTAATTATTAATTTTGGCATCATTTCTTGCCTCATTTTTAATTTTGGTGCACTTTATGCATCTTTGATTTTTGATAAACTTTGTGCATCTTTCAATTTGGCACACTTCATACATCTTTTAATTTTTGGCTCATTTTGTTTCTCTTTATTAAATTTTGTAAACATTTTGCATCTTTTCAATTTTATAGTTGTCTTCCTTTCTAAACCTATAAAAAAGACATTTTCTCAGTTCTTAAATTATTTTCCTAATATAAGAGAATAAATCTCACTCTCTTATATAAGAAAGAAAACCTACACAATAAACTAAATCCTTTATTAAGAATGAACAAAATGATTAGGAAAATTTTTACGTAGATTTATCAATATGAAAATGATGCCTTTGAGATAGAAAATTGTAGGAAGGTGAAGATGGTTTTTATTTCTAAACCCAATTTCAATTTGATTTAGATTTTAAAAAAATCAATTTACCCCACATAAGAATTGAGAAGGATAGAATAAACTCTTTGTATTTATCATCTTGAATTTTCTTCTTTAAGTGTTTAAAGGAGTCAACCAATACTTACTTCTTATTTTAAATAAAATAGAGCTAAAATTCTTATTTATGAAAAATAAGTCAACTACACTCCAAAAAACATTCCCTTAATAATTTGCCTTATGTTTTGACATTCAAATTTTTCTTAAATTTGCATTTCTTTTGAAAAACTTGCATATGTTAATCTCTTAGACCCTACCATTCAAAATAGAATTTAGATTTTTATTTAGATTTATTTGAATGACGGACCAGTCTTAAGAATTTGGACTATAGGGAAGATGGAAACTAAAGTTTACATCAAATATATGAATAAAATCATCAAAGATAGAATATGGACATTCATTTTAAATGATATGAATCAAGATCCAGTTTGAAAGAATTTTGATTAAAAATTATTTGAAATTATAATTCTCACTTGAATAAGTAGAATTGAAATAGATTGATTTGAATTTGAATTTAACAATTCAAGATAAAGACCTAATAAACTCAAACTTTTAAAAAAATATTTATACATTTACATAAGTGGGTTTAATCCTCACTAAAGATCAAGAGAAGAGGATGGAATAGAAGATAAGAACTTAAATTATGAACCAAACTAAAAATAATTATAGAAGAGAATAATATAACATGAAAAGATGGAGAGAGAAACCTGTCTCACTATGGTCGCTAGAAATATGTGGATATGTGAAAGGATGCTTCGAGTGGGGTTCATAATACAAAGAATACAATTGTACTATCTTGTAGAATAAAACAACCATGGACATTTCCACTCTATGCTAGAAAGCTAATGGTAGAGGAGATGGGATTATATTTATATTTAACTATTGAGTATAATGGCTTTCATCTAAACATCTTAATGGATAATAATATATATGACCCAACATAATGAGATTTTCCTTACTCAATACATAAGATCAAATGAGATTTTTTTTTTTTGTTGGGGTTTTTTGTTTTCTACAAGCACAAGCCCCCGTCACTAATTTCATCTTAGGCATTCACCTAAGAATAACCTCAATTAAGAACACTACATTATTCTCTTCTTAGTTTGGTACAAAAAGGGGGGTTTTAAGTTATATTCCAAAAGAAATAAGCTTTTCCCTTTATCATTAGTGATGATTAGGTATTTTTTAATTGTTTGAAAATTTGATTAAAAATTTTGTATTAAAATATTAAAAATTGATTTAATTTCTAAGAATGAACTATAAACCTAGGATACATTTAGGATTCAAATAAAAATGACTTAGGGGTATAAAATCTTTGCTTATAATTTCTTTTTTTTTTTTTTTTTTTTTTTAAAAAAACTTTTTTTTTTGAAGAAATGCAAAAGTTGCATTAAAATGAAAGAGTAAACAACCTAATACAAACTAGGAAATTATAGATCCGTGATCAATAGAAAAGGATCCTTATTGAAATCATATTTGTTTAAATTAAACTTATTAATTTTGAAATGGAACCCACTATTCCCTATTTTTGAACCGTTGAGATGCAGGGGATACCAAAGTTTTAAACAACCCAAGGGTTGGTTAGTATCCAGTGTTCCCATCTGGTTAAAAAATAGGATCTAGTAATGATTCCATAATCTAATCTAATAAGTTTAACAAAAACATAGAATGATAAAAGCAAAAGGAAGCTACTAAAAAAAAATAAAAGACAATTACAAAAAAACCAGGACAACCGCAAAATACCTAAGAATAGCATTAATAGGTATTTCGGATTTCTATTCCAACTTCCAATGATGTAATCCAAAGCAAGAGATTTGGTAAAGTCTTTATTCATAAGCTCCAACTTCTGGTTTCTTTCTACTTTGATGTTTGCAATGTAAAAAATGGCTATCATATTACTGAGATGATTGGGAAGAACCTCTCAAGTAGTTCTTCTTTTTGAGATCAGTAATCCCTCTCTTTCTTTGCTCTTTCACCGGTCTTAGAGCCTATAGTTTTTTAAACAATTTATGTTTATGGCCAGAAGAATCAAGCTCCATAGTAGAATTCTTTTTTTCCTTCAATAATACAGTTTTTTTGAATTTCAAACTGATTGTAGAAGTAGAAGTTATGGTTTCATAAAAACCATCATTTTCAAAAAAACATTGATGCATTTGTTGGAGTCGAGACTGGTATTATCTCCTCAAAATTTTCTGTTTTATTCAATCTGTCCTTTGAGATAATAGCTGAGCTAGAATCAACAACCTGTTCGGATAATAAGTTTGTTACCGAACAGTTTTCCACCTTATCTGTGATTTGAGGTAATTCAAAAGTTGAATTTTGAATCTCCCCAATTTCAGCCTTATTTTGTTGCTGCATAGGAACTACAGCAAAATCTGTAATAATTTCAGCAAACAAATTATGTGATTTATTGAATTCAAAATTTGAATTAAGAGCAACAACCGGCTCAATTATCAAATTCGAATTATTATTGACAGCAACTTAATCTCCTTCCTTGATTTTAGCATTTTCTGTAATTTGGCAATTTAAATTTGAATTCTTCAATGGATTGGCCATCAATTGATCAATAAAATCTGTATCTTCAAGAGGATCGGCTACCCAAATGCTGTCTTTGGACTTATGATCTACAAAAGGATCAACATTTCTTTCTTCTATCAAAGGCTCGGACACCAAACTTTGATCATTAACATCCCGATCTTTAACTTGTTTTGAAATTCCTTTTTAGAAAAAGTTTTGGAATGCTTTTTCACACAATTTTTTTTTTTTTTTTTTTTTTTGAATTTTACATGCATCCAAGGTCCGTAATGATTTTCAATATGGATTGAGGTTGAAGAGACATCTTTAGAATTAGGACAAACATAATCCAAATGTCCTATTCTCCCACACTTGAAACAAATTGAAGAAAGATTTTCATATTCAAATTTTTGAAAAAATCCACCATGCAAACCTTCAACCCAAACACCATAAGGGAGTTTGGAATTTAAATTCACCCGGATGCATGCTCTAGAAAATTCTCTTCTTTCCCATCTAAACATATTACCATCCAACAATAGAGGAGTCCCAATTTTAGAAACAATCCTTGTGATATTATATTCATCCCAACAATGAAGTGGTAGATGAGGAAGACGAACCCATAACGGAGAAGAAACTCCATCCAAGGAATTGGGAGAGAAGTTAGGAGACCACTTATCCAACCCAATAACAAAGCCTCTTATAAACCAAGGACCTCTATTAAGAACTTCTTCCATAGCTTCATGAGTATGAAAGGAACAAAGTAGCCAATCTAGGCCAAGCAAGGTTATATGAAACCCTCCATATTTCATCCATTGCTTCCTCAATTCAATAGCACATTGTGAAAAAGGTAAGTTCTTACCAAGAATTTTCTCCACCAACGATTTATTCAAAACTTGATTACTAGAAATTTCCTTCTCCACGTCGAGTTTAACAACATTAGCATCTTCATTTTCATCATGAATCTGATTCAAATTAATTTTAATGTGTGGTTTTTTTGTCCACACATTAGAATTATCCAATATTGATGAAATAATTGGATTAATACTCTTATCATTCTTCAATAAATCACTAAAGCTGCTCCTTGAAGAAGAAGCCTCCTTGTCATTTACTCCAGAGATAATAACCGAAGTAGGTACTTTTGGTATCTTTTTAAAAACTAAAATTACCTCTTTCCCTTTACCTGACTCTGGCAAAGGCTTGTGTTTAGAAATCAAACTTCCCTCTTTGATGACAAGAGAAGATTCAAAAACTCAAGGATTGTGAGGGGAGATGCATTTGAAGGAGAATCTACCTTTTGAATCCAGCATAATTGGACTAGCGGTAGAAGCAAAATATTTGGTGTTCCGATCATCCTTAGATGACCGGCCACCTCCTTCCATCTCCAACTTTAGCACCCAAAATCTTCAAATGCTCCTTCAAAATCCTCCTAATTTTGTGGAGCTTCTCCCTCTTCTCTCTTGGCCGTGATGAGAAGCAAAGTATTGAAATTCAGCTTATAATTTCTTAAAGTGAGTTTTCAGCTAACATCCTAAGCACAATTAATGCCTTTTAAATGCAAGAAGGATGGCTCTATATTATGTAGTCAAAGATATTTAATTTATATAGTTAGATCAAGAATATAAAGAATATGTAAGGAAATATATCTAACGTCATGTATGCATGAAAAAAATATATAAATAAATGTATTTTATTCATTTTACTTGGAATTAAATAAAACCCAGGGTATGCAAGAAAATAAAAGGGCTAGACTTTACCACAACAAACCTTATTTCTGCACCTATGAGATATGTAGATTCAAATGTATTTGCTTATCATCTTATGGCTTGGGGTTTTCTTATAGAATTTGAAAATGAAATACGCTCTAAAAAAGAGGTAATTATATTTTGGAACCCTATATGTGTATATAGGAAAATATATATAAATATTTATAACTCTCGACACCATATATTTATATTTGACTTCTTTTACAAACATTTGTACTTAGGTACATTCTACACTGAAATTTCTTTTACAAGCATTCTAGGTACATTATATTTTACTCTTCCTTTTTCCTTAATGAGAATACAATAAAAAATGTATATTTAATGTTGTATCATATGGAGGACAGAGTGCTTGAAATAAATAAATAAACACCTTTTTCCCCGATTAGCCCTTCGCTTCTCTTTGATAGAAAGAGCTGGTGTCGTCTTTCAATCTCTAGCGCCTTTTGATGAGGACGCAAGAACATTCATTGATGCATTGCTACGCACCTTTGTTTCCCCTGCTTGAGAAGAAGTTGTTCGCATTGTTCTTGCACTAGAGCCTGCCGGGAGAAAAGAAAGTCTCATGGATTTGAGTGCCAGTCCGTCATACCGTCGACTTCTGACACCTGACAAGGAAGAAGAGCCACAGCTTCCCCGTTTTGGTGGGGAGTACACCTTTCTGAGGTGCATTTCCCTGCTCCCGTGAGTCCAGACCTGGTCACATATCATTCCCAGCATTCCTCCGGTGGCGAGTGCTTACTGAGACATTAGCACAAGCACAAAGGCGTTTGAAACTCCAGATGAAAGAAAAAGATAAGGAGATATCAGGAATGACGAAGGAGTCCATTAATGGACCGTATGGGATACTACAAGTGGTCCCCCCTATTGGAAAAGGTACATACACAAAAACAAAATACACTAATGGCCTAGCTTAAGACTAGAGTTAGTGATCATAGAAACCAATTCTAGTGTGTAAAAAATGTCATTTATTTTTTTATATATCCATATAGATTTATAGTTTAAGTTACTTAGATTTAGAGTTATCTGTTGGTTGTGGAAAAACTGAGGGGTTGATTTAAATTTAATTTTTGAAATGAGAAAAAGTTATTAATGTCTTTCAAAATTTTTAATGACTTATTAAGTTTCTTAAGATACAAGCCTTGTGAATCCAATACATATATGCTCTCCAAAAGGAATCAAGCTTGACAAATATAAGTTTTAAAGCTTTTTTTAATTTTTATTTAAATTAAATAGTAATCACCTTTGTTAAAGCAGTGCTGTGAGGTTTATTTTAGTCTCGTTAGGGCTAACTTATCTGCCTTGTAAGTCCAGGTTACCCATTATTTTCAATGGTTAATTATATTTGATTGTATATCAAATTTTTAATTTATTTAAATTCAATAGGGATTTATTAAGGCTTTATAATCCAATTCAATTCTACGTTCCTAATGGAGATAAACACAATAAATAAACCTAATTTATTATTTAGAGAACCTCCAATCAAATGCATATGTATTTTTGAACAAGAGTTGAATACAATGAATAAGGGTCTTTTGTTATTTAAAATCATTAATAACCTTTTAAATCTAATGCTAATATGCCCTCCAAATAAACCAATCTTAAAGCATGAAAGGTCTTTTAGTTATCTATTTAGTGTTTAACTATTGAATTCATTTAATCAAATTAAGATTAACTACATTAGTTGTTAAATCTTATTTTTTTAGATGATTAAAATTATATTTAACTAATATTATTTAATCATTTAAGTTTAATTTTTAATTTTATTTTAGATATTATTAACCTTTTATTTTGATTGCCTAATAATTCTTATTTATTAGAGTGTGATGAATTAGATTTGTGCATGGTTATCTATCTTACCTTATTTTTATTAGCATACTTATTTTATTAGGCACCTTATGATTTTATGAAATTCTGAAGGAAAAATTTAATGTATAGGTAATAAATCAATACTAGGCATACTTAGATTTGTCATTAACAAAAAAGTCCTACTTATTAGCAAGTATAGGGATTTAAAAAATAAAGTGCAGGGTTTTTATAAGGAACTTGGGTTTGAGGGAATCCTAGTAACATGCAAGGTTTAGAGGGCCTGGGGAGCTCTAAATTTTAGGATTATACCCCACTCGAGCAAGTCAATTATACTCCAACAACATCCCCACCATTTAGAAGGAATGGAGGGAAGTGAATGGTCCCTAAATTATTTTCCAAGTAGCTCTAATGTACCTCACAAAAAAAACAAAGGTAAAAATAGGTGTTTGAGATTAATGAACTTTAGTTTTTAATGTATATACATAGAAAATTTATAACAACACTTCAGAATAACCATACACGTTAATACAAAGTACTAATACTCTTATCTTCCAAGAAAGACTATAGAACCAAATAAAACAACATAATTACAACATTTCATTTATGAATAATGAAGACAAAAATATACATAGAATGAATTATAGAATGTTGTATACAATCATTAGAACTTTGTATTAAAATTTATTTATGATAATTAACAACAAAAAATAGAATATTTTAGTTAATAATAAGAATATTACTCAACATCATTTCAATTTGTCGATTGAATTTGATATATATGTCATAGATGGCTTGGGAAGAAGAAATAAATGCATCCTTTCAAATCATGAATGAAGCTAATATTGCCAACTCGAATTTCTTTTAGAATTAATGTTAACATAAGTTGCTCTCAATCCCAATACCAAAAACACAAGCTTATTACAGATAAATGAAACTTCTTCTTCTTCTTCTTCTTCTTCTTAGGAATTATTAAAAGAATGAGAGGTTATTACCTTTTCATAACAATTACTCTTCTAAGACCTTAGAACCACTTCAAAATGATTATTCATCTACAATGGGCACATGTAAACTCAAAGTTGAAACACAAAATGTATGAATTTGTTCGACATAATGATAAAACTTTATATCAAATGTCACCTCTATGGCATGCAATAGAATATTCCTTTCTTCAAAATTTGTATGATCATCTAAATTTTATAATAAGTCTGATTTCTCATATACCCATAAAAGTATTGATTACTATGTATTTAGGCATGAGAATTCAGATAGCTAACATCAAAATTTACAAAAAAAAAAATTAACTTAAATAGATATTAACATGTGAATTAATATTGATAAAAAGAATTATTTAATTTGAAAATAACTTTGATCTTTAAAGACTTTTGATCTATTTGGAATTCATCATGAGTGGCATTAATTTTTATCACATTAACTCATTGATCTTATTATTATTTGTTTTTATTAACTTAAGTTCGATCGTATATTAAATGCCATAAGAATATTGAAGGTGTTCATAACATGTCTTTTTATTAGACTTTATTTTTATATAAGTTTTGACAAACTAAATTTTAAATTTTGCACATTGAGAATTTGTAAGAAATAAGATAGATTAACTTCGACATTTTCTTAGATCTATGATTATATGATAAGATAAGCCGAAGCATATAACAAGCTAACTTAAAAAAGAAAATTTAATTAAAAAATGCCCATATGCTGCTACTAATTCTAAAAAAATGTACCCATTATTTTTTTGCATATATTATTTTTATGAAGGCTCGTGTTCGTTCATTTTGCCTATTGACATAAGATGAAAATAATTCCTCTTTCTCTCTAAATGGATAAATGAAAAGCAGCAAGCCTCCTTTCTCTTGGATGAAACAAATGGGATGGAAATAGGGATGGACAGGCGATAGGCATGGTGGTCTGTGTATTGTTGTATGATGGAAGCAGATGAAGTCAGCTCGAGGAGGAATAGCCTTTCAATGTTGAGATATGGGATGGTGATTAGAGTAAGTAGCTAGGGTGGCTAGAGTCTTCAAATACACCAAATCAGGCAAGCCAAAAGCTGGAGGCCATCGAACAGATGATTTAGCAGCGGGTGTTGGACAAGTATACATGCGAGAAGAGATGAGGACCTCAGCTTCATGTCGTGCAGCTACTATGGTCGTGTGAGAGTAGAGATTTAAGGGAAGGGGGTTTTGTTTGAATGAAAGGTGTAAATTTGAATAATTTTAATTTTCTTTGGGAAAAATTATTTTCTAGAATTTTAGTTTAGAAATCAAACACGTCATTATGAATAGCATATCACCTTGGGAGGCGAATATACCATTCTATAATGGATTTAAATTTTAGAACTTTAAATTTATCTGAATTATTATTGTTAACTCAAGAAAATACAAAATATAACCCCATAGGGTTAAAATGATGATTAATTGAGTGTTCAACTATAATAATTTAGAAAAGGGATCATTAATTTCATAATCAAAATCTTGATAGCAGAATGATATATCTTCCTGAGGAAAGAGAATATCATCTACGATTAATCATTTGAAAATAGAGATAACGATCGTTAAATTTTGATTTTCCCAATGATAATTAATTATGTTTTAAAAAGCTAATTTTGAAAATTTGGTCTAGATTTCTAAATCTCCTACAAGCACAAGCCCTTATAGTTAATTATATTGTAGAAAACCAAAGTTTTCTACAAATACTCTCGATTAAAATAGCGGTACAAATTTTATTTAAGAATTTAAAGATTGATGTGAAAGGAGGTAAGGGTTGGAAATTTTAAATGGAATTGGGTCAAATTTGAGCACTTATTTTTGGAGTCAAAGGAAGGGGAATATGGAGTGTTTTAAAATTTATGAAATAATTCAAAAATACTTCAGTCTATCCTAAGTGTTGGGCTTGAATTTGATTGAAAGAGATGTTTAGTTTAAATGATCAATTTTATTAGATGGTTAGGATTTAATTACCGGAGGTTGAGGTCTTATAGCATGAGACTACCTCATAACCTAAGTTTAAAGTGGGTGCTAAAAATTAGTAACCCAAACCTAGCTAATGTAGTACAAGATCTGGACTTACCCCGGCTTGAATTGGGGAGATAGCTAACCACCTAGTCTATTTTAAATACATGAATCTAGTTATTTTATTATAGAGTGGTAGGGACATTTTTATTAAATTTTTGGAGAGCTGGGGCTGACATTTAGAGATGGTCCTAAATGGCCCCTTTTGACTTGTGCAAGGTGAAAATGCTAAAGAAAAATGCAATTAAATTTTTGACTCCTTTAAATATGTTTCTAATGCAAGACATTTTAGTCGACAACTTTAAATCATGTATGCTTGAAATTTAAAAAGGCTTAAAAATAATTTTTTAGAAGAATGGGTTTCCCCAGGTCCGGCACCATATTCTCATAGGTTAGATTATCCGAACTCTACCCATAAGTAGGAAAATGTCTAAAATAAGGAGAGAAGAAATGCAGAAATATGTATGCGACCCCAGAGGTGGTCCCTGGCAAGTTCCCTAGATTAATTATCTTTTTATGTTGTTTAACTCCTAAAATTTTGAATATTTATTTATGAGTAGAAAAATGTTGAACACCCTCACGTATCCAGGCTAAAATAAAATCGACACGTAAGATCACCAAAAAACTAAGAAAAATAAGCAATCCTATAGGCAATCACATTAACACATCAAATATAAATGAATTAATTAATAAATGTTCATAGGCAAACGCCTTGCTTATTACAATCCAGGGTCTGCAGAAAGTAATGTAGCGGGGCACCACTGACAACAACCCGGATTCTAGTCCTAATAAAGATGCAAGTGACTTTGAGTGGGATATTTTTTGTCTTCAATTATTCAATCTTCTCTCCTTCGGGTTCTTTCTCTTTAGGCTCCTTAGATCCTTTGTAGTAGGTCACTCAAATGGAAAAGAGGGCTCTACCCTTTAAGGGGAATGCCATCCTTTCCATTTTGGGTGAAAGAAAGGTGATCCAAATTTGGACTTCTAAATACAAAAGGGGTATCCTTTTCTCTTTGGTATCCGACCTGCGGATCTATGTATCCCGACTCAGATGTGCACTTCCATAACACTTAACATTTTATATAAAATATATTTGATATAAAATAAAAAATTATAGAATCTCCTGCATGGTTATCCTAAGTATTTAATATTGAATCATTCCAAGAATTTATATATTGAATTTAAATAATCAAATCAACCACATTTATAACTATATTATAGAGTGTGGGAATTAATTAAATAATCACAGCAATCATCTAATTCTAACAAACAGCATGCAGTGAAAGCTCAGAAAACCCAGCACACAATATAAAAGTAAACGTCGACTTAGACTAGATCTAGGGTTGGTGGTCCTAGCAAACCATCTAAAGTGTGTGTAGAAGGTCGTGTAGCTGGGTAGTTATTTAGAGTTATCTAAAGTTTTGAAAGGCTTAAGGGGAGGTTTAGGTTAGAGTTCAAATATTAATATATTAAGAATTTATTTAAATATATTTTAAAGGTTAAATGATTAATACCTTTATTTCACACTGAGGCCGTAAAGTTTATTTCACCTTCGTTGGGACTAAGCTAATAGCCTCGTAGGCCTAATTTACCTAGTAGCAATTGTGGTTGATTAAGTTAGTTTAGTTAGTTAAAATTAAAAGATAAATTAATTCTAAATATTTTAGTTAGTGGCTGATTTTAGGAGATTGGTTGAATATTAGAAAATTCTGATATTTTAAAGAATTATCGAATTTTTGAATTATCTTAATGCATTGACTAAAGGGTAAAAAGTTAACTTTTAAACTTAAAGTTAATATTAAAGGTTTTAGATTTTTAATAAATATTAGACCTTATTATGAGTTGTTAGACTATTAGCATGCTCAATTTGGGGTTATCTATGAAACATTATGAATTTCTGAGGTTTGAGCCTAGATTTAAACTACGGTTGACTAAATTGTTGACTTTTTTAATTCGACTAGATTTTGGAAGTTTGACATTTTTAGAAAATACTAGACCTTAATTAGAGTCATTATCCTTTGAGTTTGACTAGTTTGGAATTTTCTTCAATTAGTTATGAATTTTGGAAGTTTATGCATTTGTTGAATTTTTTAATTATTTTAATTAAGGGCCCTTTTAATGATTTAAAACTAAACAAAACTCCTTGAAATCAACTCTAAATATCAAAAATAATTTAAGGAGAGATCATCAAGTGTTTAAGAATTTTTAAGATTTTTAATTATTTTTAATTAATTAATTTAATTAAATATTAAATTTTAATTAAAATTAAATTAAGGTTGCGTTTAATGTCAAATTAAAGTGATTTTAATTTTCACTTATTAAGAGCTAAAATATGGTCAGTTAGAATTACTATATATAAATTTTGTATTATAATTGAATTTATTATGATTTTTTAAAATTTTTGGGTCCTTAAAAGGGCTGAAATTTGGTAAGACTAATTTTCTAACCTAATAATATGCAAATTTAGTCAAATTTAAACCTTTGGTTCAAAATTTTGCTAGATTTATTGTGTTTAAGTTTCAACCCTATTGGGTGTGAGTACAGCTCCCTAGAAATTTTCTAATTATTCTAGACATTTCTTTAATTATTTTCCTTGGGTGTCTCTTCTATTCAAATTGGCTTAAAATTTAACGTGACTAACCCTGGGTCATATGCAATTACATCATAGAAATTTTATAACAAAATATTAAAAATCTAGGTTGTTATGACTTTTTAAAATTTTGGGTCCAAAAATGGATAAATTACCTTAAAAATTCACATCACAAAAAAGTACAAAGCTTCTGACCCTACAAAAATCACTAAATATGTCTAAGATGCTCAAGAACATTCGACCAAAATTTTGGATCCATTTAATCCCTAGTTTGTAAGAAAATTAGAAAAAACTAAATTCAAACAAACTGAATTTTCTTACAATCCAAAATTCAAAACAAAATAAAATTAATTTAAAAATATTATATTAAATTATCTTTCTAATGAGTCCAAGAATGTCAAATTTGTTGGAAACCTCAATTTTCAGTGAATTTTGGAAGATCTGGGCATTTTTTGAATTTTTTAGACCATTAATGGTCAAATCAGCCGTTTGCCCAATCATTGGCATGACGGCGCAGCACCGCGGTACAATACCGTGTGTCAGGCCCCAAACAGGCCACTTAACCATGTCAGTAGGATCCTGGGTCATTGGATCAAAGGCGTAGCAACAAATGGTCGAGATTTGACCTCGCATCCTGGATCAAACCAGAAAATACAAATTTGAATCCTACAGATGCTGCATAGTGAAGACCTGGCGACGTGGCAAATTCTGGGCCGCCCGATCATGCTGATGGCGCGATCCAACGGCTCTGAGTGATCTAAAGTCAAAATACTTCAAAATTTTTAAACACCCATATCTTTCAAAATACTTAATAAAATCTAACAAAATTTGAAATATAGCTAAAGGGAAACGTAGTCTTCTAACACCTGAAGTTTGGGGGCTTCATGTGTTGTAGCTTTGTTGTAGGGCTTCATGTGTTGTAGATTTGCTGTATTATCAAATTAAAGTTTTAGAGAAAAGATAAGATTTCTTACAATCCAGTTGATGGATTTGGATGATCTTAGTCTTATTGGAAAGGTGCTGATATCCTCTATAACTTCCTTTAAGAGTTTAAGAGCTTTTGATGGCTGGATTGAATTCTGCTACAGCAATTAGCTTTTATCTCTCTTTCTCTCTCTCTCTTCTCAATTTTGGCTTTCAAGACTTCTATCAACAATTTCAATGGTTGTGGGGCCTTATTTATAAATGGAGGAGCTGAGGGATAGTTGGGATGGGATAGAGTTTGCTGGAATTGATCATTTTGGATGCTTGGAGAAGATTCCTAGGATTTAAGTTGAGTAAAGCATGGCTAGCCTAACCTATGATTTCTAGCCCTTATTAATGAATGAGATGAGCTCTAGGTTATTGCCATGCATCTCTTTCAACAACCAAAATGCATGAGATCTTGGATTATTAGGTGGCTTTTGCTTGCCAAGGTGGCAAAGCCACCTAAGCATGTAATTTGACTTTGTTGACTATTTTGACAAGTCAAATATGCCTTTGACTAATTAGGTGGCACGAAGGAAGTAGGTTTGAGCTGGCTGGAAGGAGCTGAAGCTAAAAGCTTAAGGGTTGAATGCAAACATAGGCATGCAGGAAAGTTTGACCAAATCATAAAGAGTTGACTTGGTCAAACAATATTGGTTTGATTAAAACCCCATGATATAAATCATGATAGGTTTAGGAATGTTTGAAGTATGCATTTGAATAGGATTGAAGGGTCTTTGAGGTTTGAAAGGTTTAATTTCAATGGGTTTGAATATATACACATGTATGAATGAGGCTTGACCAAGTCAATATAAGTTAACTTGATCCAACCAATCATGACTGTGACTTAGGTCATATTGAGCTTAGATGTACTTGAGCCATGATATGTGATTAGGTTAAACCTTATGATAGGTTTGATAAGGTGTATATGGTGGTAGGACCAAACTATAAAAGTTTTGACCAAATTTTATGGTTTGACCAAGTCAAATCCAATATGATTTAACCCCACACATTTGAATATATTTGAATAATGAATTAGATTGGGTTTAAGAGCTTAAATGGTTTAATATGGTTAAATGGGTTGGAATGACCCATTTAAGACCTCAAGGAAATATTGGGTCAACCTAGGTTGACTTCATCATCCAGATTGATCCAGGGTCTAAGCTTGGGTTCAACAAGTTTAAAATGACATTTAGAGACCAATGGAGGTGGTCACAATGTCTGGAAAAGTCAAATTGGTCAAAATAATTATTTGAACCCTAAAGGGCCTATTTGGTCAACCTAAGTTGACCTGGTCCACCAAGTTAACCCAGGGTCTGGGTTTGGATCCAACAGGTTTGGTTTGATATTTGAAAATTGTTGAAGGTGGTTTCAAGCAATTTGGAGGTCATTTGGTTTGGAATGAGTATTCAAACCTCTAAGGGGTATTTTGGTCATTTTGACCCCTAGGTCAATTGGGGGTCAAATGGGACCACCAAAATACAATTTAATGTTTAATGAGTAAGGATTAAGTGTTTGGAAGTGATTGGAGGCTTTGGATAAAACTCCAAGGTCAAAATCCACTAGGTAGCAAGTCGAGTAGCATAGGTTGTAAATATTTAAAGGTTTTATAGGATTTAGATTTCAATGCAATTTTTGTGATTATAAATCTCAGAATGGATCAAATTTGGAGGATTGCCTCTAGAGACGTATCCTATCAATGTGAAATTGATAGACTCTAAATTAGAGGTCATTTGATTGGGTTTTGAAGTGTTTGAAAATTTAATATAAAAGGCTTTGAGGACTTAGTGATATTTTGGTTTGAAATTCTGGATTTGAACTGGGTTTAGAGTCTGAATGATTGAATTTAAATTATTCATATCATTTATGATCATTTAAGATGATTATAAGTGATAGGATAGGGTTGAAGTTGAATTAGAAGCAGGATCAATGTTTGAATTAGAGTTTGGATTTTGATTGAGGTATGAGTTGAACTAAGGTCTGGATTGTCTTAAGGTCAAGATTGATTTGAAGTCTGGATTGGACATAAAAAGATATTTAGGGTCTAGAATCTAGAAGGATCTTAGGGTATAGGATCCAGGAAGGGGTCAAAGTGACCTCATACAAAAATGAGGTCAATAGGTCTTTACGTGGAATGGGGGAGAGGGAGGATAGGTTAATCTACTACCTATTATGGGCTTCAAAAATTTGGCCCTGGCCTCCGCCCGCTTGCTTTTTCTTTTAGGGAGACTTTTAATGGATTAAGTTTCTAGGTAAATTTTTGAAGGCAGATGGGTTTGTAGATAAGACACTACCCAAAGATTTATCCCTCATTTTATTAGAACTTTATGATATGAGTTCTGGTTTCCTATAGGCACAAGCCTCTATAGTTAATTACCCCTCCCACTCATGAGAGAGAACTTTTGATTAAGGCTAGTAGTCAATTAGATACGTATCTATAGGCATGTAGTAGCAGGCATATAATAGTAGTATGAGCATTGTATTTGGAAGGATGGATATATAAAATAGAAATTTTAACATCTTGCACTTAAAGTAGATTGTGGGGGAATATACTATGGAACCGATTAATAAAGAAAACCTAATATGGCCTTAGTACATATCATATCTTTTGTGCTTGAAATAAAATATAACATCCAAAATTCTAACCCACCAAACTACCAACTTGCCTTCTACACCAACAATTCCTTTCATGTCCTTCACAGCACTCGCCTCTACTTGGAGTATGCGGAGGCGGAGGGAGAAGAGGATGTATCTATTCTTGAACCCATTTCAGTTCTCTAGCACTCATAGCTGGATAAGTTGGTCGAAAGGTTTGAACAATGGGAGGTCAGGTTTAACTCCTACATCATTGCACAGGAGAAAGAACATGTAGCTGATGTCGATTGATTCAATACATATGCAGCTCAATAACAATAGTAGCATGACCAGGATATAGCTTGGTTTAGGGACCAATTTGCTTCCATTCATAGTTTCTTTCAAACACAACCACCACCCCCTTCACCTAATCAGGGTCTATCATACATGTAGTTTGTTTGATGTTTTTGTATAATTTTTGTACTATTGTTATTTTTGTATGATATTTTGTTTTGTACTTTTATATTTTCTCCTTTTTATGATGTCAAAAGGGGGAGTAGTTATTTTTGTTGTATTATTTTAGTGTTACTATTATATTGTTTACTTATTTTAGTAAAAGTTGCATTGCATTGTTAATGTCGTTCTCCTTTATTTTATGGTTCATGGTTTTTATCTTTTGATTTGAAATTGACTAATAAATGTTTGTCATCATCAAAAAGGGGGAGATTGTTGCAAATCTGGATTCAATGATTATAATTTTGATGATAACAAATATTATTGGTATTCATGTTTCTCTACTACTATTACTACGACACATTTATTTTGGTTTCATGTCTACTAACTTTTTAGGTCCACAAGGTTAATTACAATTCAAGCTAGCTCAAGATTGGATATATTAGGACTACCAATTCATCCCTCCTTTTGGTTAGCCTCGGGCTAGTTCATAAGGGCTTATAAACTTTCAATTAGGTGGAGATCTTGATGGGTCCCTATGACCACAAACAAAAATGAGGTGAACAAATGGACCCAAAATATGTATGGTAAAATGAAGTTCTACTACACATATTGGCGTTGACCGAATAAGAAGTTCAAATCTAGAGTCTTTATTTTAATGGAAGGGAAACTTAACCCTAGAGGATCAAGTTTGAATTGATATTAGGGTAGTGGAATGAAGGGTGTACTCTACCACTAGTGGGTCTAATCTTAAAGGAAGTAGGCATAGAGACTTCTACCTATCCTTATAGAAAAGAAGGATAGATTCTTAAGTTTAAAATTGAAGCTAGGATGGTTCCACAAAGGGTATTCTCCACCACTAGCAAATGTAATCCTAAGGAAAGAAATCACGATGACTCACATCTAACCTTAAGGAAGAGAAAATTAGGAGATCTTATAGGAAGGAAGCATTGCTTTCCATAGGAGATCATATCTAGGATTTTAAATTAGGATGGTGTCGTAGAGGGCATGCTCCATAACTAGTAGAACTAATCCTAAGAAAATAAAACATGATGAATCACATATATCCTTAAGAAGAAAAAGGAAATTGGATGATCTCATGGGAAGGAAGCATTTCCATAGAGGATCAAGTTTGAATTTTAAAACTAGGATGGAGCCACTGAGGACATGCTCCACTACTAATAGATCTAATCCTAAGGAGAGAAAGCACTATGACTCACATCAAACCTTAAGGAAAAGAAGAATTAAATGATCACATAGGAAAGAAAAACTCCTAACTATAGAGGACCAAGTCTGAATTTGAAATTAGGAGGGTTCCATAAATGGTGCACTTCATTATTAGTACATCTAATCTAAAGGAACGAAAGCATGATGAATCACATATGTCGTTAAGGAGAAGAAAATTAGAAGATCATTGTTGGTGGAATTTTGAAAATAGGTTTTGAAAAATATTAGTTTTCTTTGGGGATTTTAAAATTTAGATTGAATTCTAATTCTAGAGGTCGAATCAACTCGTTCCAAAAAAGTATATCACCCCGAAGGACAAAAAAACAATTTCATAATGGTATTCAGACTTAGAATTATGAAACTCATCTTGAATATCATGACTAGATTCTAAAGAGAACCTCACATGGTCCCGAGGGGACAAGGTAAAGTTCAACTAAATATCCAGTTATGATATTCAAGAAGTATAATTGTCGAATTCATATCCAAAGCCTTATCAAAGAAGGATGTATCTCCCCAAAGGGAGATAACACCTTTCAATGATAATTCTTCTAATATAATAAAGACAATCATTCTTTAACTTTTCCCATAGAAATCTAAGAAGATTTTTTAAAAAAGATTAATTTTGAAATCAGATG
>NW_021377548.1:270026-306405 GCF_001605985.2 Dendrobium catenatum
ATATATATATATATAATATATATATATATATAACAATAAACAAATATAGAAATCTAGAGATTACATACTAACAGTATTAATACTTTCACTTTTTGACATCTCAAAAATAGAAGGATAATAAAAAAGAAAACCCACTTCAAAGCAAAATATAATACATTAAACAAATAATACAAAGAAAATCATAAATATGATAGTATATGAGGGGGTGGTTGAAAAGTAGCTCTAAAGAGTAGATAATTCATGTTGAAATCATACACGGTCTACCTCGTGCTATTGTTGCATCTCCTACCACCACTGGATTGATTGTTTAACGTGTGTGCCAACTTTGATTTCTAGCCATAAAAAGTCCTTTTTCCATGCATCCTGGGGTAGTAATAAGCATAAGGAGGGGGTTGAGCAAGAGCTATACCTTCTTTTTCATCTTTTGAATCCAGGATGGCCTCTACATATGTAGTCATATGAATTTCATTATAAAAATGTGAAAGGAGTGGTTTGTGAAGTAGGAGGGTTTGTGATCAACTGGTCCATGGTAGGTGAGGTTATACTTTTCTTCTAAGATGTAGGCAATGATGTGTGCTAAGCATATGTTTTACCTACGATGGGCTCGATGGAGGTTAGGCATTTAATGTACCTAATAGTCATATTTATAGAATTGAATTGGATGCTAGTCATGTAGAAGTGTGTGATAGTGAGAGTAAATGGGTAATATTAGTATAATAACATATCTTTAGAATCATATAGTGCAGAAGAACATATTAGATAACATGCACATTCAACATAATATTGCTCATAATTGGCTAGTGTTGGTTTAGGGGGAATTTCTAAGGGTCATCTTGAGATAAAGTAATGATCCTATCATTCCCTTATACTTCTTTTGATTGCATAACTTTCCATCCTGATCCCTATCTAATTAGGTGGCCAAGCTCATGGGTGTGTTCACAATTATATAGCCTTCTATATCAAATTTCATTAAGGTTTCTATTATGTATTTTATTTGGCTTAGGAATAAATTGTCTTCTCTTCGTTTGACATTAAATCTAAGAAAATATGGCAACTTTTCAATCATACTCGTTTCAAACTCACTACTCAAAGTGGATGAGAATTCTTTACATGATTTATCAACAATGGATCTAAAGAGAATATCATCCACATTGATATGCACATTTAGTATATCATCTCTAATTCTTTTAAAAAATAGAGTGGTATCTATAACTTCCTTAGAATAAGACTTCTCTAATAGAAACATATTAAACCTATCGCAACATGCCCTAGGTTCCTATTTCAATTTGTATTATGCCTTTCTTAGTTTATACACATGATTAGGGGATGTTGAACTCTCAAATCCTAGGGGATGCTCTATATTAATATTTTTTAATAATTTCATTCAAAAATTTACTGTTAATATCCATTTGGTATAATTAAAGCCTTTAAAATAAGAAAATACTAAAAGTACCCTGATGGCTTCTATCTTAGCTACCAGTGCAACGATTTACTTAGAATCAATCCCCTTAAGTTATTTTTTTCCCTTTATAACCAACCTAGCCTTAATCATTATAATTGATATAAAGTCATTTAGTTTGTTCTTGAATACCCATTTTGTTCCTACAACATTATTCAGTTGGCCTAGCCAGTGACTCCCTTACATCATTTCTTATAAATTAATTTAACTCCTCTTGCATTGTTACATTATAATATTCATCTTTTAGGGTTTCCTCTACACTTGTGGGATCTACCATAGACATGAAGTAAGTGTGGCTAACTTCTTTTCCAAGTCCATGTCTAGTCCTAACTCCTATAGATGACTCTCTTTTGATTAGCCCCTTAAGATGGTTAAATGCACATCTCTACCCTCTACGCAAGGGAACCCAACTCTCTTCTCTATTTTCTAAACTTATATTCTCAATTCCAAAAATGATGTCACCTTCTTCATCCTCTTTTCTAGGTGGGGTATCTTTATAGGTATCATAAAATACTACATGGGTTGACTCTTCTACTAATAATGTTCTTTTATTAAAGACTTGATGAAAAAAATAAATCCATAATCCAAATTACACTTATTTTTATAAAAAATTTATTTAAATTTATCTTTAAGTTAGGAAAAAATTAATACAACCATAACTGAAGGAGCGTCACGGCACCACCACAGTCTGTCACAGCTCTAAACTCATCATGAATGCTGGAGAATTATAAAGAAGCAATGTAGTGATAAAAGGTTGGATTTCTGATAGAGAGTAAGGTGCTAATGTAGTATGGAAGGAGAGTAGAAGTGCCAGGTCAAGAACTGTAGCATCACTATGGGTGATAGTTACTAACTATTAGACTGGCAAATTGATGTAATGAATGATGAATTAACATGTCAGTTTAGTAGTGTGATAATTCTACTAAGGCTAGCATCGTGATGCTAGTTCATTTATTTATAAAAACTACAAATAATTATGTCCAAATTGAGGGACAGGGTTGGTCAATTGTTCATTTTGTAATCAATTTAAGTAGAGTCTAGATGGAGAGGGAGAGGAAGCACAAGCCAAGGAAGTCAAGTTTATTGGAAAGAGTATGTAATCATGTTGTAAAAACTTTACAGTGATATTTATCCTCATCTTACCTCCTATACTTTTATTTATTAAGTGAATTATATTTTATTTAATTTAATTTTCATGGATGACTAAAATATTTCTCTAGGCTTATGATATGTTTAGAATAATTTTTATATAAGAGTAAAATCTCCTTGAAAGATTGTAATGCTATGTTATTTTTAAATCTTTCATACTTCATTTAGTTTGTGTATAGGCCTTGCGTAAACTTAAAATTTAGTGCAGTCTGCATACTCGATGGAAGTGTAGTGGAAATGATTAGAGGGTTTTAAATGAGATTTTGCTATACATAGACATATGGTGGATAAAATCTTGGATTCTTAAAAATATACAATCACTGTATCTTAGAGAAATATTAGCTAGAAATTCCAATGAGCTCCACAGAGATAAGGATGTTGCAACCCATGACCCCGAAAAATAACAAAAAGATTAGAACTCCTGTTTAGGGTTACTTTTTATTGAGAAAAAGTTTTTCACAATTCACCCCTCCTCTTGTCATTTAGTAATTTCAAAGGAGTCTTTATGCTCTGATTCAAAACATCAATATAACAGATCTATGTTATACATTCATCGAGCGTAAATTATTATAGGTTTATAGTCTCTTAGACATAGGATTTTCTTTTTAAGACGTAGTTCAAGACTTTTATTAGAACATGTTTATAATTATACAAATAAGATAAATTTGGTAATTTTTATATGAAGACTAGAGTGAATTTAGGGTAATAGCTATACTCATGAGAAGGATACTTTGCTAATTACTTTATTACTTAACACAACATGTACACTTGCATATAATCAAGACTTACATAGAAAATAGTCTTTATTATTATACATCATATCATGTTTTTGGCATCGTTACTAGGGATATTATATTAATATCTTTTTATCATTATATTATTTAAAGGACGCGGATTTAATCTTATCATTATCTTTGTTAATTTAATTTTTGTGTTGGTATTATAGTTTATTTCTATTGTATTAGTATATTGTTGCACTATTAATTATGGAATTATGTTGTTATTTATATTTTCATATTTTGTATGTTTTTGCATGCATAATAGAGTCCAACTAGGAGAAGTTATTTTTAATCCTAAAATAGAAAAAACTTATAAAAAATTTAAAATCTAAAAAATAATAAATTGATTTAAAAATGATCGAACCAATCTAAGAAAATGACCAACCTAGACCCGTTAGAGAGTATGCAACCCCCATGATAGAGGGAATTTATCAAACTATCAATAGGCCCAATATTCAGGATAATAATTTTGAGTTAAAGCATCATATCATTCAAATGATACAAAATTCTCTGTTTGGGGAACTCCTATGGAAGATCCCAACTCGTATATAGCTAGCTTCTTAGAGATATGCATAACATTTAAGTATAATGGGATATTTAATGTTGTTGTTAGACTTAGATTATTTCTAATCTCCTTTAGGTACAAGGAAAATATGTGTTTGAACTTTTTATCTATGAGCTCAAGCACCATATTGAATGATTTAGCTCACAAAATTTTAGCTAAGTATTTCCCTACATAAACTGCAAAACTTATTAAAGGCATCACCTCATTCTCTCAACTAGATGTAGAATCAATATATGAAGCTTGAAAGGGATTTAAGGAATTTATTAAAAAGTGCCCACACCATGCCTTTCATAATTACCTAGTCATTCAGACCTTCTATAATAGAGTTGTTTGATCACTTAGATTAAACATTGATGCTGTTGTTGGAGGTTCTTTGATGTCCAAACCCTTAGATGAAGCATATGCTTTAATTGAATAAATGGCCATCAATAACTTATAATGGCCTTCTAAGAGAGACCTTCTGAATGACATTAGCCTGAACCTAGCAAATGAAGTACAAAATTTGGACTTACCCCGATCTAGATTGGGGAGCAGGCTAATCACCTAAGCACCTAAAAACTACGAGTCATATCCATTTTATGAAAGAGTAGTAGGATGTTAATTAAGTTTTGAGTTGGGGCTAACATCTAGAGATAATCCTAAGTGGCCCCTTGACTTATGTAGGGTAATCATACTTAAGAAAATGTAATTTAAAATTTTAGACTCTTTTAATTTTTTTCTAAAGCAATGCATGCTAATTGACTCGATAAATGTATGAAATTGATATGAAGTAGTTTTGAAATCAGACATAAAATTAATTTTATCTTAGAGATTGTATGACATTCTCTTGACACAGTCGTACCCTAATAGGCCTGGTGATCTGCCAGAACCTGTATGCAGGGAGGTACCTAACAAGGATGAGAAGAATTTAATATGCTTATGTAGACTCTTGGAGATCCCGACCTTTCTTCTTAAGTCATTAGACTTGTTATGTGAGCCTTAAAATTTTAATTAATTTTAAGTAGAAAAGATTTTTAGTGTACCCCCATGAGCCTCCGCGTATCTAGGTTAAATAAAAATCAGCATGCAAGAAAAGAAAATTAAAAAAAGGCAATTACTAAGGCATGAAATTAAGCACATCAATCAAATTAATAATCAAATTAAATTAATTAAATGTAAAAGAATGTCCATGTGATAAATGCAACTTAATTTATAATCTAGGGTCTACATAAATTAAAAGTGTTTGTATACTACTGATAATAACTTAAATTCTAATCTTAGGACAAATGCAAGTGACTTTAAGTGAGATACTCTATATCTTCACTTCTTCGTCCTTCTATGAGCTCCTCAGATTTGTTGGTTCTGGATATCCAAATGAAATGAAACTCCTCCCTGAAGGGGTGTTTTCTTTTTTTTCTTTTTTTTGGATATTTGAAATCACCCTAACTTAGATATCCAAATGGAAGGAAACTCTCACCTAAGGGATATTCCCTCCTCTTTGGATTCTAAGTTGGATGTATATCCTAGCTCAAATATCGCTTTCATGTTATAACTTAAGTTCAAATACATTACATATCAAAAATATATAAAAATTTTAGACACCCTATATGGTTACCTTGAGCAGTTATAATTAAAACATACTAAGTAGTTATATAAGTAAATGCTCAAATTAATTTCACATCCATGCTCTTTTAATTTTTAAGGTAGACTTAGCATTTTGCACATGCAAAAAAATTGTCAGCTTAAGGCTTTATTTTGCCCCCTTAATTTAGCCATGCATGAGCATGACCACTTACAAAAAATTATGTGAGCATCCAGATCATTCCTAACCTAAGGTTATTCTATCACCCATTAAATCAATTCACAAAATTGTATAAGTAAATAAACTATCAGATCAATCAATAAAATCAAATAACATGTAGTGAAAAGCATAGAAACTCAGCACATAACAGTAGTAAAGTAAACACTAACCTAGCATAGATCTAGAGTCGGTTATCCTAGCAAACCATCTAAAGAGTGTTGTTGAAGGCTGTGTGGCTTAAATATATCCTATATCAAGTAATTGGTTAAAGTTGCATAGCGTTTTGATTTGTTGAATGCTTAAAGGGGTTTTAGATTCAAATTTAAGTATTAGTTTTTTAAAGTAGATTTTAAAATGCATTTAAGTGTTAATTAATTACTATATTTATTTACACCAGGGCCGTGAAGTTTATTTCACCTTCCTTGGGGCTAAGTTAATTGCCTTCTAGGCCTGGGCTACCTAGTATTAAGTGGTATTAATTAAGTGATTTGACTGATTGAAGATTAAATATTAATAAATTTTAATTTAATGGATTGATTACTAGTTTGAATTATTAAGATTAATAATTTCTTGAATTTAAACCAATTATTGAATTTTAAGATTTTTTTTGAATTAATTATATGCATTAATTAAAAGGGTTCAAAAATGACTTTTAAATTAAAGTGATTTTAGAATTTTAGGTACTTTTCCTAAATATTAGACCTTAAGATGAGAAATTAGACTCTAAGCTTGCAAGATTTAGATTTTTCTATATTAAATTATGATTTTCTGAAGTCTTAATGTAATTTTGAACTACAATTGATGAAAGAGTTGACTTTTTAACTTTGATTTATTAATGATGATTTTACATTTTTAATAAATACTATACCTTAAATATAGTTGATTTCCTTTGAGTTTGGTCAAATTAGAATTTTTTGTAATAACTTATGAATTTTCAAAGTTTGGTTAATTAATGAAATTTTTAAATTGCTTAATTGGGTGGCTTTAAGGGTTTTGATACAAATTGATTCTAAAATTCTTGTAATCACTCACAAAGGTTAGGAATGACCCGAGGGAGTGCTCTCAAGTGTTTAAGAATTTTTTTAAAATTATTAATTGCTTTTAATTAATTAAATTAATTAAATATTAATCTTCATTAAAAATTAGATTCATGTTAAAATTAAAATCAATTAATCGGTATTTTAATTTTCTTAGGTTTGGGATTCAATTATGTGTATTTTGATATATTATATGGATTTGTAAGGTTTAATTTTAAGTAATTATGTTTTAATTAAAATCCTAAGTTGATTTTGGGTCTCCTAAATGGTGACCAAATGGAGTGCAATTTCAGTGAAACTTTGGTCATTAGTTCACTTGATCTCAAGGCCCAAGCCCACTAAATTTAAACCCAAGATGGATCCTCAATGGTGGTTAACAAAACCACCAAAGGCAACCCTGGGGTTACCTTCAATAATTTAACAAGGAAGATCTATACCAGGGATTAGGGTATAATTGGAGGCTATCTAACCCTTACACTAAGCATAACTAACACACCAAGGAACACAACCTAAATCTTATTGGAGAGGTAATTAGGTCAAGTAAAATTTAAGGGTTAAACCATGACCCTTAAAACTCAATTAACCCACACGTGCCCTTGATCAAATCAAATAGAGGAGAGAAAATTTGGAATTATCAAAGACTTTCCCAAGATTGATCTCCCAAGGTTTCAAGCCATGGTGAAATGTCCTTAAGCAGTTATTGTAAAAATACTCCTAGGACTATTACTAGAATTAACTAAATTGTATGCATAGTCACAGCTTGAAACCAAAGGCTTTTGTAAGTCTCCTCGAACCCTTTCCAATGGACCTAAGAACACTTAATTTTGTCAAGTGTGTGACGAGTTGTGATTTTTTTGAAGTTTTGTGTAATGGTTGGAATTATTAAACCTGGAATTACACATACAACCAGATTTTCCATGTGGGTGATACCAAAATTGTCAACCACTTATTACAACTAATTATGTAAATGCAGGATTAACCATAATCATTTGATGAATGATCGAACAGTTAATTTTCAAAGTGGCCCAAGACCACAACATTTAATCGAAACTGTTTATTAAAATTGGCGGCTCTGATTACGTCTACCAGCTCCCATAAGGTTCTGTAGCCCTTAAGCATCTCTGCCATGATCCAAGAGATCCATCCAAAGAACTTCCTTGAAATTTCACACAGAGGATTAGAATGATGAGAGCTTTAAATACATCGATTGAAATCCATTGGATTGGAAATTTTCTTTACACTTTATTTGACTACCTTTTTAGGTAGCTCGGGATTGAGTTTTCACCTTATAGAAAGACACAACAAATGGGTTTTTTTTTATCAGGAATCTTCTGGAGATGAAGTTGAACATTTCTCTATCAGATGTTGTAGCTGGAGGATCACTAGAGTTACAAATTTGAGTAGAGGGTGGAGGGATTTCTACGAAGGTCACCCGAACTAAGCTTTAAAGAGGCTGGAAGGCTAGGGGAAGCTGTAGGATTTCTTAGAGAACTCTTGGGATAGAATTCAAGAAACTAAAGAGTTATCAATTTGATTGAAATGAATGTCCCTATTCAAGTGATGGATGCAGCTAATGATGGTTGGGATAAATTGGGAAAGACATTGGATGGCTTCCAACTTAAAGGGGATAACTTAATGAGATCTCCTGAGCTCGAAGGAGGTGAACTATAGCCTTAGGGAAGCTTTGTCCATAGCTCTTGAAGGGGGGCCTCTAGAGCTTTCTCCTATTTGATGAGGCTGCCGCTAGCCACTAGCTAGTTCAAGATGAGGTGAAAAGCTTGTTAGGGGTTGGGTGAGTCTAATGGTGAGCTCAATTGAGCCTGAGATGGACAAATTCATCAAAGTGACTCAGGTTAACCCAAAAGTGTATTTTCTAGCCATGTTGGGTGCAACATGGGTCAATCTAGGGGTTGGGTTTGATGGGGATGGTCTTTCAGGTTAAGATATTTCCAATGTAATAGGTCGTTGAGCTTACTTTTGTTTGTGTTGAAAGTTAGCTCAAGTCAAATTGGTTTTGACCACATTATGCTAATTGAAGTGTTGATCCAAGTCAATCCAAGGGTTGGGTTGATTAGGGCATGTTTTCTGGACCTAGGGCCACCTAATACAAGTGTTAACTTGGCTAGGTGAAGCCTAGGTTTGGGAATGACTTAAGTCAAAGTGATTTTTACCACTTTGAGCTAGCCTAATTCCCATCCTGAGTTGACCTACGGGCTGGCTCAGCTATGGAAAGTGCATTGGGTCATGAGGGACCTAATGCAAGTATTGAATTGATTTGGTTTAGCTCAAGGAGAGATTTAGCTCAAGGAGGACTTTCCATAGACACTTCGGTCAAGCAATATGGCTAACCCAAGTGGATCCAAAGCTTGGGCTTCAAATGGGACCTCTTAGGACCTAAGAGGTCATCCCATGGGTTTAGCTTGTCTTTGCAAGGCCTTAGTAAAAGGGTTTGAGCAAGATAGAGGTGTTTGGATTATTTGGTCAAATTGGGTTGACTTGGTTAACCAAGTTGACCTAGGGTCAAGGGTTGAGTCCATTGAGTTTTGATTGATGATTTGAACTCAATGGAAGTGGTTCTAAGCTAAGAAGAGTTTATTTAGCTTGAAATAGTTATTTAAAATTTTTTTGGGTATTAGGTCAACCATGGTTGTTTTGGTTCACTAGGTCAAACCAAAGGGTGGGTATGAGTTTAATGCATTGCTAATAATGTTTAGGATGCATTAGAAGAGGTTTCAAGTTCTGATGTGGTTAAGCCATATTGAGTTATGAGGAAAAGTCCAAAAATCCCCTTAATGGGCATTTTAGTCATTTTGACCCTTGGTCAACTCTGGGTCAAACTGGTCCAAAAATTATAGTTTACTAGTCAACATGTTATAGCAAAGGCTATGGACATGGTCAAGAATATTTGAGACGTCCCTAAGGTAAAAAATCTACAAAATGTCATGTCTAAGAAATCCTAAAGGGAACAACATGAAAACTTCTATGTTACATAACAACAGGTCCCACACCCAATACAATTGACTCAAGAAAGGAAAAGATTACAAACTGACACAAACCTAGTCTACCCAATCTTGAGCTGGTTCTGAATTGCAGTCTTGATTGTGTGGTCCTGAAATGTTAGTGCATAAGGCAATCGTATAGAAAAGGAAATGTTTGCTATCATCAAAATCATGAACCATAGATCCGCAACATTTATAGCCTTTGGAATTCACTTCAATTTTTGGGGCAAGGAGTGTCAGATTGAGCTCAAATTTAGAGATTTGACGCTAGTGACATGCCTAATCATAATGAAACTAATAGCTCATGAATCAATGATTGCTTAATTATATTTTAATGTTATTAAAAAATCACCTAGAAAAAGGTTCAGGACATAGGTCCTTAACCCTCAGATTTAGTTTGGAATTAAGGATTCTGACTGGATTTGGAGTTTTATTAGAAATAGGATGGCCCCTGATGACCTCATAAAAAGATGAGGTCAACAAATGGACCCCCAATATGTGTAGCAGAATGAGGCTCTGCAACATATATTGGTGTTAACTAAATGGAATGGTAAAGTTTGGAATTTTGGTCCTAAGAGAAGAAAGGACCTACCCTTAAAGAATTGGGGCTTAGTTGATACTAGACCAATGTCACAAAGGGTGTTCTCTACCACTAGTAATTCTAATCCTAAGGAAAGGAAACACCAGAAGTAAAGGAAAAGAATGGCAGGAGGTAGAACTAGGATGGTTCCATGAAGGGAGTTATTTACCACTAGTAATTCTAATCCTAAGGAAAGATAACAACTAACCTAAAGGGAAAGAATAACAGGAGGTAGAACTATGATGGGGCCACAAATAGTATTACGTACCATTAGCGATTCATATCCTAAGGGAAGGCAACACCTAGCCTAAAGGAAAAGAAAGCCAGGAGGTAGAACTAGGATGGTGCCACAAAGGGCGTTATCCATCACTAGTGATTCTAATTCTAAGGAAAGGCAACACCTAACCTAAAGAAAAAAACTAGCAGGTAGAACTAGGATGGTGCCACGAAGTGCATTATCCACCACAAGTGATTCTAATCCTAAGGAAGGGCAACACCTAACCTAAAAAAAAAAAGGCAGTAGGTAGAACTAGGATGGTGCCATGAAGGACATTATCCATCACTAGTGATTCTAATCCTAAGAAAAGACAAAACCTAACCTAAAGGAAAAGAAAGCTAGGATGGGTTGAATTTGATGACCTTTTTTGTTTTGTTTTGTTTTTTTTGTTTTTATTCGAATAAGAGTAAGCCAAATCAATTTTGAATTCAAAGACATTTTATTAATTGAAAATTTGAGCTACATCAAGCATAGTATTTCTTAAGAAAATGACTATTGACTGATAATATTGGGTGAATTCCTTTATAATCAACTAGCCGATATGAGCCCTTTTATAAATTGTCTCTACAATGAAGGGTCCTTCCACTGTTAGTTCAAACTTCCCACCGATCTTTCGGTGAGATAATATAGGCCTCTTAAGAACTAAGAAAAAGTCTCCTACTTAGAAGGTTTTAGGTTGCTCTAACTTATTGTGAGCTTGAACCATGCAGACTTTATACAACTCTATACTCTACTAAGCTTGGAGACGACTCTATTAAATGCCTTCAAGCTCTTCTAGTCAAAGTCATGTATTCTGCTCAATTATAATTTGATTCTAGCCTACAACTCTGAGTGAGAGAATTTGTATTTCTAGAAAGAGTATGGCCTCAGACCCATACACTAGTGCGAAACGAGTGGATTGGGTCATGGTCATATAAGTGGTCTGATAGGCCCACAAAGCTTCCACTAACCTCTCATGCCACTGATGTTTATTATCATTGAGGGTATTTTTGATGACTTCACCAGAGTTTTAGTAAAGACCTCAGTATACCCATTAGCCCATAGGTAATAGATTGTTGAGTATCTCCAATCAATACTATGTTGCCTTTCAAAATTGTTGATCTTCATAGATTTAAAAGAAAATCCATTATCATATATAATTATGCGAGGTATGCCAAATTGATATATAATATGGTCATGAAAGTATTTCATGACATGGTGTGATGTTATTTTGTATAGGGGAATCGCTTCAGGCTATTTTGAAAAGTAATCAGTCGCAAGTAAAATGAAGTGATGACCACCATGTTCTTTGGTCCGATAATGTCTGTTTCCCAACTTTTGAAGGACCATGAAGCAATCATGGGATGTAATACATTTGGCGGTTGATGTAATACCACACTATTTACTTTGCAGTGATGACAACAATTTACAGTATTTATGCAATTGTTAATCAACTTAGGGCAGTAGTACCCAAGTCATTTTATTTTTGACTTCATCTTAGTACCTTATTAATGATCACCGCATAATCAAGTGGATGTGATTAATGAGCTCATACCTTGGAGGATGTCAAAGGATGTTGCCAAATTAATTATATGAAATTTTGCTTATGTTTTTAATTCTTAAATATCTAAAAGCATGGTGATCGAACCTAAAACCTTCTCGCCCTTTTTATTGAACCCACACAAAACCAACTTGTGGGTAGTGAGCTTGCACGTATTGAATTTAGAGTAATGTAAAGTCTTTATGTTTATTTCTTTGACTAATGCACCCGAATGAATCAAAATTCTTGATAACTTAAAGTTTCCCACCTTTAGGTAATGTAAAGCGGGTGATTATGATCGGAAGTACCCAAGAATAAATCCTCATCAAAGAGTGTTACTCATGGGGTTTCCTTAAAGTAGAGGGCTTCAACTTGTGAAGTTGAAGATAATTGATCTAGGAAATCTATGGGTTGAGAAGTGCTTTAATTAAGGATTCCCTCATCTCCTTTAAAAAGACAAGGGCATCCTAGATGCTCAACTTGGTTGACAACATCTTAAGATGAGCTAAAACATTATAGTCAACCTTAAGAACATTATGATCATGACCCTCTGTATTTGAAGGATTATTAAATTGTTGAGGAGGATTTTGAATTGGGTCACTTAAGATAACTTTCTTGCCTTTTTCCTTGGGAGAAATCCTATGGGGTAAACTTTACAATCACCAAGCTGTACCTCGATGATCTAGTCTTGAGCATAAGCTGGAGTGGGTTTAAACCCTTTGTAGGCAGTGCATTATCATTTTCTAGAGAGGATTCTTTGTCATGATGGGACTCCTGTGAAAATTAATTTTGAGGAAGTCACCATCTAATAAGACCTTAGACTCATTTTCTTCTTTAGAAGTTGAATCCAAAAGGACAAGTTTTTTTACTATCTTGAATGATTTCAATTGGATCTTGATTTTGTTTTAAACAAAAGTCAACTTGCAAATAACTCTCATGGTTAATCATCAAAATATATGAAAAAAGATCTAATTTATTAAAAAATTTGACCCTTTTCCTTTGATGGGGCTAAGTAAAATTCATATAATATGTGCAGGGATAGGGTTTTATGCCATCATCCATGGCTCAACTATGTCTCTCATCAATACTTTGCCTCTCTGCAAAAGAATCACTCTTTTCTTTTTTATTTTATATAGTAGTTCCTACAACTATTGGGGTGGAAAGAAGCTCAACATTCTCATGCAAAGCCTCCAGGTCAACCAGCCAGATCATACCCTAAGCTTTCGTTAGAAGTTGTTGATAAAGATGAAAATATTTGTTAATCACCTTTTTAAATGCCTGGGATAAAGTAAAATTCCAACCATCTTTAATAGATAGAGAAGAGTTAGAAGTTTTACCCAAACTAGTCTTGATTGATCCATATTTCAAATATACCAGATACTCGTTAAGAATGACTATATTACCTTGCCTAAAATTCTTCTCAAAATCTTTAATCGGATGACTCAACATGGACAGTATTTAGGATCATCATTTTTTTCTGTATCCTCCATCCTCCTTGTCTCTGGTAGTTTGAAATATGCCTTCTTTAAAACACTTCTAAAGATCTTCCTTACTCACTCCCTTTTTAACGGATACAGCTTTGCTAGTATATCCTTATAAGGGATTAAGTAAGGCTCTCTATTGGGCTAAGGGGTTATCTAAAATGGCTACTTTTGAACTAGTTATGGTTGTGGAGCACTTAGTTGACTTATGACAGCCTATTTCACTTATCCACTACTAAGATTATCACTGCTCTCTTATCAAATGACTTCACATTCATCGAAAACTTCTTCTTTTCACATAAAACCTATAAGAATGGCATCCGAGGAGCCTCTTCCTATAGATTACTAGCTTTGTTAAGGAGCTTCTTGAAAGTTTTAATAGTTAACCCTTTCGAAAGAAAAATAATAGGACTATAGAGATTTTTTAGGAGAATCTTCACTACATGTTGCTCTTGCGGTTGGGATTCACACTCCATCAAAAGGTTTTGCCACCTCAGGATATACTCAACCAAAGACTCTCCCTAATTCTTTTTTTTAATGACCATATCGTCCATAGTTTTGCACTATTGTGGTCCAAAATATCTATTTAAGAATTGTTTTTCTAGCTAGTTAAAGTTTCACACTGAACTATTGGGTATATCATTATATCATTCAAAAGCAATGCCAGAAAGACTATAAATAAATTGGCAAAATATTAGAGCATTCGACCCTCCTGCACTACAATAGCTCACTCGGAAGTTGGCCATATGATGTCTTGGGTTTCAACACTAGTAAAAATTTTGAAAGATGGTGGCATAAAGACCTTCAAATAAGCAACCAAATCATATTCTTAGAGGTTGGGCTTATCCTTCGGAATAGGTGCAGTCCCTTGGGAACTAGATAAGGCCTCCCTTACCTAGTCCTTAATCAACTATTTAATATCCTTTTGAGGTGGTGGTAGAGGAACTGAGGGAATTGAAGATACTAATGGCTGAATTGAGGGAACTATTAGTACTGGCTCAAGGATTTTTAAACTAGATTCTAGCTTTCTAGTTTAATCAATCACTATATGCACTGCAGGCTACGATTGCTCGGGATGAGGTTTTTAAGTTTCAGGCAACTGACTATGCATGTCTTTAACCCTTAGTAGCGTCTATATAACTTGCCTCTCTAGATCTTTGATTTTATCATCTTTACTTTTCTAACCTAACTGATCCATCAAAATTAGAATAAACAACAGTTGAATCTCTTCTTCATTATGATAGTGTTTACTAAGCTTTGGATCTTTAGCTTAGCCTCTTATTTCACCCATGTTGATGATGCCAACAGCAGCTTTATCTTCCTTTATCAGTAAATCATCTGAATTTGGATCAAAAGATTCCATAACTTCTTTCTTTTTTAAGATATCTCTAATTTTTATATGCCACCTCATTAATTGGTCTACCATCAATTAACTCAGAGTTGACTAGTAAGTATCTCTTATAACCTAATATTTCTTCAAATTCCTTCTTGTCAAACTTGGAAAGAATGTTCTATAGTTTGATATCTTCCACAGAAGAGAATGCTTCCATCATCTGACCAATCATCTCTTGATATGTGTCAGGGACTATCCTCTATCCTTCAATTATTATAAGGTTAGTAGTCATAAGGGTGGCATCCTCAATAGGGTGAGGGACATCCACCTTCGAAGGTGATGAAGGAGCTTGAAGGGTAACAAATCCTATATCATGTAGGTTAGAGTCCTCACATCCTCGAGTATGGAGCTCAAAGACATTAGTTGGCATTTAAGGATCTTCAACTTTACTAGCTTTTATGGGAATATATTACTTCTTAGGAGATTTGGGCCTATTGCCAATGTTTTCAATAACTTTCTTGTTCTTGTCCTTGTCTCGTGTCTTAAACACCACTGAGGCAAATTTTGTAAGTTTTGGGGGAGGGAATGGTGGCCTACCAAAAGGATGGGAGCCTCTACCAGATCAAGTCAACACAATATCCTCCATCTTAGCAGATGGGTGGCGAGGCACCCAATGGTATCCACCCACTAATATTGAAGATATAGGTTATTTAAAAAACTTCTTATTCTTCCTCATTGGCTGAGGGGTTTGGTTCTTTACTTCAAACTTTTCTTCCTTTAAGAGTTCCTTCTGAAACTGCTGTGCGATCACCCTCATCTATTGCCTCGCATATTTCTCTTTAGTCTCACCAGCCTAGGTAGCATTAGGTATGGATTATATTACTTAACATTCTGGTCCTTTGAAGTTTCTTCTCTTTAGGAATTTTCTTCACATAGTAGTCCACCAGGCATGGTTATCTAAGCTACCATCTCCTCTACTGTAGAAGTAGCAAGGGGGTAGAAGCAACTCCCCTTAAAAAGTGGAGAGGAAGAAGGAATAGGAAGATCCTCAATAGCCTCTAGCTCTACCTGACCCAGAGCTTTCAGTTCAACAATCTTTTTTGACTTAGTAATTTTCTTTTTTATTCTCCTCAGGTAATTCTTCCACTGAATTAAACTGGTAAAAGGGATCCTAGAACTCGATCTCTTCTAAAAAATGGACTTAACTTCAGAACCCTTAAAAGGTTATTTTAGCTTCTTTTCATCCTTAGCAAGAGATACAGTGGGTATGGAGGCTGCACCAACCTCCTTCTTAAGAATAGGGGAATTATCTTATGACCCGATAGCAATCTCAATTAGGGGATATCATTTTCCTCCTCAGCTGTGAGATCTATTGCGACTCAAGATCATGAGTTTTATGTTTTTTATCATAACAAACATCTTTATATCTCTTAGTATTTTTTATTATACGTTTATTTGTGTGTATTTTAACATTTCAGGAACGCCATACAACATCCAACAAAGAATAGGAGCTCAAGATTGGGTTGAATAAGGTTATGCTATAAAGGGTTTATATTATTCATTGATGTAATTTTGATTTCTTGAGTTATGTCCTATAAAGGTGTTTGCTAGCTTGGTATCCTTGCTCATACACACTCAGGGGATGAGATCTAATTAAAACTATTAGTTCAAGTTTTGAACTAATCGTACTAGACGATTTCGATCATCCAGGATGATCAGCTCATTGAACAAATCATATATGATGATTTTGGATTATCTAGGATGATCCTTTATGATCTTAAAAAATAGCAGCCAATGTTAATTTAGGAAAGAATTTAAGATTCAATTTTTGTTCTAATCATCCTAGATGATATAGATTATCATGGATGATTAATACCAATCATGCCTAAATTGATCATGTGATTAGGAGACTATTTATAGTTAAAATTTTCAATCATATCATTCTGGATGATCTATGTATCATCTTAGACGATCAATATAAATTTGATAATATTATCTAGGTGATCATCCAGGTGAGCGTCCTAGCCTATCAGTCAAATTTTGCACATCGTGAAAATATGTCTTAGATGATCCCGTGAATATATTGGAAGATATTTGACATCAAAATTGAGTTTTTAGGATTTTCTGAAGCCCTCTTTTTAAGCATATTGTACGGGACGATCCTGCGATCATCCTAGATAATATTTGGCACTGAAATAGAGTTTTTAAGGTTTCTGAAGCCCTCTTTTTAAACACATAGTATAGGACGATCCTATGATCATCCTAGATGATTTTTGCTGCCAAGATTAATTTTTATGGTTTTTCAAAGCCCTCTTTTTAAGATTTTTCAAGGCACTTGATAAATGTCTTTTGCAACCATTAAAAATTCCTTTTTTTCTGGAGAAAACTTGAAGAGAAAACTTGAAAGTGAGAGTGTAAAGGATGGAGTTTGAGAGGGAGAATATCCTTAAATGGGGGATTTTTGAGGGAGTGCGGAGGGGATTTCACACGATTGCTCTAGTTAGCTTACACCTTAGTACCATCAGATTCAAGATTCATCTTAAGGGAAGTTTTGGGAAGAAAAAGATCTCTTTGATGTCAAATGACCCAGCTGCTTTGCCGCACAGGGGAAGATGGAAGTGATTTTGTAAGGGCTTATCCGCCTAGCTGTGGGGGCTAAAGGAGAATCACTAAAGATTTAGTGTAATACATGGATGGTGCCTCCGAGGAGTGAACGTATGTCAAGTTGGACCAAATCACTATAAATTTGGTGTGTTCTTTCTGATTATATTCTGCACTTTATTTTTTACTATGATTAATTGCTTGGGTGAAATCTCTTACTAATCTTTTTATTATTGATTTATTTCATTTCTACAGCAAAATATATAAAAAAATTTCTTTTAGTTAAAGAAGTTTTTAAATATCCAATTCACCCCCCTCTTGGATAGTCTGAGGACTAGTTCATAAGGGCTTAACATCCTTGACGAACTTTCAATAACAACTACAACTTTTCCATAACTCAGAACTTAATAGTCTTAAATCCCATTCAAAATTGTTTGTTGTTGTTGCAAACCAGTTCTTAAATGTAAAGGTCACAGTCGAAGGAAAAGATTAGTTTTTTGGCCATTTTAGCAAAGTCAATTTTCTGAGATTGAAAAGAGAATATCTAAATTAGAACTTTGAAGTGGAAATTCAAAATTCATAAGGGACCATGAATCTTGTCACATATGTTGGGATATAGGAAGCTATAGCCAAATATATAATGATAAAATGCAAAGGTTGCTTATGACTTACAAAGGTTTGAATTTTCATTACATAAGCTAGGCTACAAGAGAGTATTGTAGCATAACATACAGCAACAATGATTGAAGTTGATTTGAAGGTTTTTGAAAAGAAACAAGATTTCAAAAATTAATGGATTTTTTAAATTTTTGAAACTCACCATGCTCAGTTTTACTCAACATGCAGACTTATAGAATCGATATAAAAGGTCTAAAGCATTCATCTTGACTCTTTTAATACACCAACCGGATTGAGGTAAACTGTCAAAGCCTAAACTCTATTAGAGGGATTTTGAACTTTCAAATTGAATTTAATGAATCTTCTTCAAATTTTGAAACTCAACATAATGAGTTTCACTCAAATATTTATGTTAACAAGATCGATATGAAAATCATAAAAATCTGGCTCAACACCTTCATTTTGCTAGTTAACTTGGGGGTAAAATGATAAAGCCTGAACATGGGTACAGGTTTCCTCACTTACCTCCCAAACTCTTTTTTTTTTTTTGCATGCTCACCCAAGGAATAAATGGGTGGAGGAAATAATAGGAGGATAGTCAAAACTACTGATGCAATCAAATCTATGTCATTATTAAGAATGAAGTGAGAGATTTATCCCTAGTGGAGTCCCCATTTTTGGTTTGGGTTAAAAAGTTGAGTTTGAAATGAGGCTTTAAATAGTTAATTTTATTTGGGAATTTTTGAAATTGTCTTTGAATTTAATTTTCAAAATTGACACACCATCAAAAATGATATACCACCTAAAAAAATAGAAATAGGTTTCTTAGTGGGGTTTAGACTTAGAATTATAAATTACATCCCGAATGTCATAACCAAATTCAGTAGTGAGCAATTTGTGACCCTAAGGGGTCATATTGGAGTTAAACCAATTAACTAGCTATGATAATCTAGATGTGTTATCTTTGATTTCATATTCTAAGTCATGATAATGAATGATATAACTTCCCAAGGGAAGAAGATAGCATCCTTAGTCAAATATTTGAATATGATGATAAGGATTGTCGATGATTTTGATTTTCTAAAAGAAGATTAATTAAGCTTTGAAAATCAATTTTAAAAGTAGATCTGGGTTCTAAATCTCCTACGAGCACAAACCCTCATAATTAATTACAACGTAGGAAACTAAAGTTTCATATGGAAACTTTTGATAAAAAATAATGGAAAAAATTTTATCTTGAGTTTTTAAGAAGTGATACCGAAAGAAGTGAGGTTTAAAATCTCAACTGGGATTGGATCAAAGTTTAAGAACTTATTTCCAGAGGTCAAAGGAGTAAAAGTTGGATGCACTTTAGGATTTTGAAAACATTTAGAAGTCCCCAACGTACCCTATATGTTGGGCTATAAATTTTGGATTGAAGGAGATTTTTTTAATTCAAGTTGTCATTTTATTAGAAAGTTTGGATTATATTCCTAGAGGTTTGGGTCTTATGACTTTAAGTCTACCCTAGATACTAAGTTTAATTATGGGCACTAAATGGTAGTAGCCTGAACCTACCTATTATAGTATAAAATCTAGAGTTACCCCAACTTGAATTGGGGAGCCAGCTAACCATCTAAGTGCTTAAAAACTATGAGTCTGATCCTTTTTATAAAAGAGTGGTACAATATTAATTAAGTTTTGAGGAGTTAGGGTTGACATCTAGAGAGGATCCTAAGTGGCCTGATGAATTATGTAGGGTGATCATGCTTAAGAAAATGCAATTTAAAATTGTAGACTATTTTATTTTGTTTCTAATACAATGCATGCTAATTGACTCTATAGGTGCATAAAATTGACTTAAAGCAATTTTAAAATCAGGCTTAAAAAATTTATCCTAGAGATTGCATAACATCCCCTTTATAGAGTTGTACCCTAATAGGCTAACTGGTCACTATAACCTGTAGGCGAGGAGGTGCCTAACGAGGAAGAAATGAATTTAATGTGCTTATGTAGACTCTAGGCCATCCCAAACCTACTTCTTGAGTTGTTATATTTACTATGTGAGCCTAAAAATTTTAATTAATTTTAAGTAGAAAAGATTGTTAGCGTACCCTCACGAGCCTCCGTGTATCTAGGCTAAATAAAAATTTATATGCAAGAAAAGAAACCTAAAAATATAGGTAATTACTAAGGCATAAAATTAAGCATATTAATCAAATTAATAATCTAAATATAGAAGAAAGTCTATGTGGCAAATGCCACTTAATTTAAAATTTAGGGTCTACAAAAATTAAAAGTTATTGGATACCACTGGCAACAACTCATATTCTAATTCTAGGACTGACGCAAGTGACTTTTAATGGGATACTCTATCTTCACTCTTTTGTCCTTCTACGAGCTCCTTGGATTTGTCAGTTATGGATATCAAAATAAAAAGAAAATCCTCCCCGAAGGGATTTTTCTTTTCACTTTATATATTTGAAATCATCCTAACATAGATATCCAAATAGAAGGGAACTCTCCCTTAAGGGATGTTTCCTCCTCTTTGGATTCTAAGTTGGATGTATATCCCAACTCAAATATTGCTTTAATGTTACAATCAAGTTCAAATATATTATATATCAGTGGTACCAGAGCCAAGATGTATATCACAACTCAAGTTCAAAAATTTTAGTCACCCTGCATGTTTATGCTAAATAGTTATAATTAAAACATTCCAAGAAGTTATATAATTAAATGCTCAAATTCATTTCATAGCTATGCTTGGCCATGCTCTTTTAACTTTCAAGAGGGATTTAACATTTTGCGTATGCAAAAAATTTGTCAGCTTAAAGCTTTATTTTGCCCCTTTTATTTAGCCTTACATGAGCAAGGCACATACAAAAATTTCTATGAGCATCTAAATCATTCCTAATATAAGGGTAAACTATCGCCCATCACATAAATTCATAAATTGCATAAGTAAAAAAATAATCACATCAATCAATAAAATCAAACAACATGCAGTAAAAATCATGAAAAACTCATAACACATTAGCAAAAAAGTAGACCTAGCCTAGCCTAGATCTAGAGTTGTATGTCCTAGAAAATCATGTGAAGTGATTTTTAAAAGCTGTTTGGCTTGGATATGTCTTATATTGAGTAATTGGTTAAAGTTTTCTAGTATTTTGATTTGTTAAAGGAATAAACGGGTTTTGGATTCAAATTTAAGTATTAGTATTTTAAAGAAGATTTTAAAATGTATTTTAATAGTTAAATAATTACTATATTTATTTACACAACGGCCATGATACTTATTTCACATTCATTAGGGATAGTTAATAGCCTAGTAGGCCTATGTTACATAGTATCAATTGATATTAATTAACTGATTTGATTGATTGAAGATTAAAGGTTGATAAATTTTAATTTAATAGATTAATTGCTAGTTTAAATGAGTAAGATTAATACTTTTTGGAATTTAAACTAATTATTAAAAAATATGATTATTTTAGAAATATTTAAATGCATTAATTAAGAGGTCAAAAGTTAACTTTTCAAATTAAAATAATTTCTAGATTCTTAGGTATTTTTCTTAAATATTAGATCTTAAGATGATTAATTAGACACTAAATTTGCTAGATTTTGATTTTTCTATGTTAAATTAAGATTTTTTAAAGTTTTAACGTAGTCATGAACTACGGTTGACCGGAGAATTGACTTTTAACTTTAACTTATTTTGTTGATTTGCTATTTATAACAAATATTAGACCTAAAATAGAGTTGAATAATTTTGAGTTTCGGCGAATTAGATTTTATAAAATTACTTTGGAATTTTCTATGTTGAGTTAATTAATTGAATTTTTAAATTGCTTAAATTGGAGTCTTTAAGGGTTTTGATCTAAATTAATTTCAAACTTTATGAAATCACTCTCAAAGGTTAGGAATGACCTAAGAGAGTGTTTTCAAGTGTATGAGAGTTTTTTGGAATCGTAATTATTTTTAATTAATTAAATGTTAATTTTTAATAAAAGATGGATTAAGGCTAAAAATAGAATCAATTAATGGGGATTTAAATTTTCTTAGCTTGGGGGTTCAATTATGAGCATTTTGATATATAATATGGATTTATAATGTTTAATTTGAATTAATTATGATTTAATTAAAATTCAAGGGTATTTTTGTTGTTGGAATTTTTAAAACAGGTTTTAAAAATCATTAATTTTCTTTGGGGACTTTTAAATTTGACTTTGAATTTTAATTCTAAAATTAAACTACCCATCCGAAAAGGTATATCACCTCGAGATGTGAAGATTAAATTTTAGAATGGGGTCCAGATTCGGAATTGCAAATCCCATCTTGAATATTGTATATGAATTTAAAAGAGAACTTTGTATGGCCCAAAAAAGCCAAAATGAGGTTCAATTAAATATACAGCTATGATAATCAAGAAGGATGATCGTTAAGTTCATATCCAAGGCTTTACTAATAAAGGATATATCTCCCCAAAGGGAGAAAAAATCATTCAATGATAATTCTTTGAATATGATGATAACAATCATTAATATTTTAAGCTTCCCAAATAAATCCAATTAAATTTTGAAAATTGATTTTGAAAATCAGGTATGTGTGGTTCTAAATCTGCTATGAGCACAAGCCCTCATAATTAATTACATCATAAGAAATTAGAATTTCTTAAGAATACTCCAAATTAAATTAGTGGCAAAATTTTGTTAAAGATTTTATGAGTGATATCGAAGGAGGTGAATTTTAGAATTTTAAGTGGGATCAGATCAAATTGGAGAATTTATTAATGGAGTCAAGGAAAGAAGAGTAGGGGATACTTTGAGATTTTGGAATCATCCGAAAGTGTCCCAACCTAATCTAAGTGTTGGAATTTACATTTTTTATTAAAAAAATATTTTGTTAAAGTTGAGCATTTTCTTAAAAATTTGGGTTTATATTCCCAGAGGTTGGGGTCCTATAATCCAAGATCCATCCCGGATTCTAAATCTAAATTTGGACACTTGACCATAGTAGTTTGAACCTAATTAATGCAGTGCAAGATCTGGACTTACCCTAGCCTAGATTAGGGAGCTAGCTAACCACCTAGTCGATTTCAAATACATGAGTCTAGTCATTTTTATGAAAGAGTGGTAGGGATATTTTTATTAAAGTTTTGAAGAGCTGGTGCTAACATCTAGAGATTTTCCTAAGTTGTCCCTTTGACTTATTCTGGGTGAGAATACTAAATACTGATGTAATTAAATTTAGACTCTTTTAAATGTATTTTTAATGTAATGCATGTAAGTCGACATATCCAAATCATATATGCTTGAAAATTAAAAGGGCTTAGAAATAATTTTTAAAAGGCTAAGCTTCCACAGGTCCAGCACATTATCCTCATAGGTCAGATTATCCAGACTTTACCCGCAGGTGGGGAGTGTCTAAATTAAGGAAATAAGAAGTGCAGTAATATGCATATGACCCCAGGGGAATCTCCGGCTACTTTCCTAAATTTTTAAAACTTTAATTATGAGTAGAAATTTTTCACACCCTCATAAGCCTCACGTATCTAGGATAAAACAAAAAGCAGCTTACAAATACGATAAAACTAATAAAAGCAAGCAATCGTATACACAATCACTTTGATACATCATATATAATAAAATTAATTAATAAACGTTCATAGGAAAATTATCTTGCATATTACAACCCAGAAATATAGAAAGTAAAATGGTCGGGCACCACTAATAACAACCCAGATTCTAGTCCTAATAAAGATGCAAGTGACTTTGAGTGGGATACTCTTCGTCTTTAATTGTTCAGTCTTCTTTCCTTCAGACTTCTTGGATCTTTGTAGTACGCTACTCAAATAGAAAAGAGAGCTCTTCCTTTAAGGGGAAGGCTGCCCTTTTCACTTTAGATATGAAAAGGTGATCCAAATTTAGACTTCCAAGTAAAAAATGGCTATCCCCCTAAGGGGTATCCTTTTCTCTTTGGAATCCAACTTTTGGATCTATGTATCTCGACTCAAAGTACAACTTTCAAAACTCTTATTATCTCAAACAAATTATATATGTATCAAAAAAAATTTAGACACTCCTGCAAGGTTAACCTAAGCATTTAAATATTAAATAATATTCCCAAGAAGTTATAAGTATATGCAAAAAGGAAGTAAACACACTGGCTTTCCCTTTTTATTATTTGAAGGCTTAGCAGCTAAATCTTCTGTAGCAAGCATATTTATAATTGATTTTTTTTATTTAGCCCCCTTTTTATTACCTTGTATGAGTGTGGCCACCTGTAGAAAACTTAGTGAATATCCAGATCATTCCTATCTTAAGGGTAATCTAGTCGCTAAATACGTCAATCATCCACATAATAAAAAAAATTAAGCAAACACACCAGGCAGTTTCATCCATAACATGCAATAAAATCTCAAAAAATCCAGCTCACTGTAGAAAAGTAAACACCTGCCTAGCCTAGATCTTGAGTCGGTTGTCCTAACAAACTATCTAAAGTGTGTGTAGAAGGTCATGTAGCTGGGGTAGATCCTAGGCTGGGTAGTTAGTTGAAGTTGTCTAAAGTTTGAGTTTATTAATACAGAAGGGAGGTTTAATATTAGAGTTTAAATATTAATGTATTATAGCTTAATTTAGATATCTTATAATTGTTAAGTGATTGCTACCTTTGTTTCACATCGAGGCCGTGAAGTTCTTTTCACCTTCCTTGGGGTTAAGCTAATATCCTCGTAGGCTTGTGTTACCTAGTAGCAATCAAGGTTGATTAAGTTAATTTAAGTTGGTTAAAATATTTTTATTAATCAAATTAATTTTTTCTAAAAATTTTAATGAATTATTGAATTTTTTACACATTATTATAATTATCTTAATATGTTAATTAAGGGTTTAAAAATTGAATTTTAAAATTAAAGTGAATTTTGAAGGTTTTAGACTTTTAATAAATGTTAAACTGTATGAAGAGTAGTTAGAGTACTAGCACGCTTAATGTGGACTTTTCTACGAAAAGTAATGAATTTCCGAAGTTTAAGCCTAAATTTTGACTTGGGTTTGACCAAACTGTTGACTTTTTATTTTTGACCAAATTTTGAAGGTTTGAAATTTTTTGTAAAATATTAGATTTATTTTGAGTTATATTCTTTAAAGTTTGATTGATTTGGAATTTTCTATAATTAGTTACAATTTTATTAAATTTGGATATTTATGGAATTGTTTAAATTTTTTTAATTAAAGGGCTCTTTTAGTGATTTGAACTCAAATAAGTCTCAAACTCCTTGAAATCACCTCCAAAGATATGAATTTACCTAAGGATTGATCATTAAGTGTTTAAGGAATTTTTATGATTTTCAATTATTTTTAATTAATTAAATTGTTTAAATATTAATTTTTGGTTAAAATTAAATTAGGGTTAAATTTGATGTCACGTTAAAGTGGTTTCAATTTTCCCATATTAAGGATTAAATTATGGTCAATTAGAGGTATTGTGTGTAATTTTTGGAGTAATCTTGATTTATTAGAATTTTTAGATGGCTAGTAGGTTAATTAGGGCTTAAACTTAAGTAAATTAATTAGGAAGCCTAATGCCTTCTAAAACCAGCAGAATAATTTCTATGAAAGGTTAATGTCACTATGTTTATTTGCTCAAAATCTCAAGTCATGGGAACATGCACCCTAATTATTATAATTTTTTAAGTTATCTATACAAGTCCTTAATTTTTGTCCTTAATGATGTCACTAAGTTGCATGGGATTAAATCAATGTTACTAACCATTGTACATTATATATAAAAATACAAAAACATAGCACACTCAAGTCCTTAAATCTAGGAGATCCTAGGCGAAGTGGTGTGCGTATCCTACACATGCAAGTAGTAAAAAAAAACATGTGATTCAATTAAAGACTAGAACAGTGAACAAGGCATAGTTGTCCACTAATCATCCCTAGCTGATTCATTCAAGTATCTTAATCTATGTTTAAAATTTCATGAGATCTCATAATTTTAAAATTTAAATACATATAATTTCAAAAATAGATTTAAAAATATTTATATATATTTCCAAACCCATATATAATGGTATAGATTTCAAAATAATATAATTAAAAATAAATTATTTAAACTCTACAATTGACATTAAAAATCCTATAACTTTTTGTAATTTGAAAATAAATTTTTTTATTTTGAAAAATAATTAATATAATATTTCATTAATATTAATTAAATACTAAAGGTATTCAAATAATTCAAGTTATTAAAAAATAAATTAGTACTTAAATCTTAAAATTAATTTTAATTTCCAAAAGTTTTTGGTATAATATATTTATGTTTTTGTAATTTTAATTTCCAATTTAGTTGTCAATTTTCTAAAGCATAAGGTAATTAAATATTAAAATAATTTAAAATAACTTAATAATTAAATACATCCTTAAATTATGTTTAATTATACCTTAATTGTTTTCTAAAATTTTAATAATTTTGAATAGTTTCGTTAGACTTTTAATAGTCATTTAAAGTTAAAACCTAATTAATATCTAATATTTAATTAAAAGAAATTTAAGAATATATCTTTAAGGTTAAGTAAATTTTTAAGCCAAAAACATTTTTAAGATAAATATTTTACTATATAAAAAATAATTATAATTTTTTCTATTAATTATTATTATATGAAATTATTATATTATTATTTTATGTATTATTAGTATTAGTATTATTAATTAAGTGTTAATTAACTAGTTAAATAATTAAATAACCACGACCTAGATTACTCATTTTTTATCAAATTATCAAAAACAAAATTTATTTCACAAAATAATTAATACAATTAATTTGGACAGTACATCTGAAATCTATTATAATTAATTTAGAAATTTAGAAAATTAAATTATTTCCCATAGGTAAAATTATTTTAATTAATTTGGTTAAATTTTATTTCAATAATAAAGTGTAAATCAAATATTTAAAAAGTTTAAATTCTCGTTATATTTGCTTCATATTTATCATAACTACTAATTTCTACATAATTAAATTATAAATGTTCATGAAAATATTAATATAAAATACTTTAATTTTAAATTAGAATTTAATTTTTTTATAATTTTTTATAATAAAAACTATATTTTAAATAGTTTTAAAATTAATTTAAATCTTTTAAAAAAAGCAAACGGCATCGGGTTTAATAGCGAGAAACACAGCTCAATCTGGAGTGCCAAATTAATCTCGTGGTAATGGGATGCGACGTGGTGTCATCTGGACCGTGGATTCGAAAACACGTTAACGAGCGAGCATTTATGACCAATCATTGTGTGGATGTAATGATTGGTCATTAATGGAGGGATGCGGTGCCACGATCGCGTGGCTCACTTATGTAAGTTAGCAGCATCCCGTAGCCATAGGATCTACCATGGTTTGATCCAACAACAGAGATAAAATCACGTGGTTGAATCTTGATCAGACGAGATCGAATGGCAAAAAACACATCTCGGCTATCCAAAATGGAGGGCCCGGATCAAGCCAAATGGAGATCTTGGCATATCGCGGGATACATAGTTGAACCAGAGCACAGTATGATAAAATCTCAGTCGTTGATCACAGGATCAACGACTAACAATAAGTACATCCGTACTAGAACAGGAAAATGCCCTAGAAACCTATTTTCACCTCGTTGAAGGCCCAGATCAAGCCAAATGGAGATCTTGGCATATCGCGGGATACATAGTTGAACCAGAGCACAGTATGATAAAATCTCAGTCGTTGATCACAGGATCAACGACTAACAATAAGTACATCCGTACTAGAACAGGAAAATGCCCTAGAAACCTATTTTCACCTCGTTCTCTCGATCGGGTGCACCAAAACACATGATATTTTAAACCTAGCTTAAGGTGATGAATAGAAACAGTGGGGATACATTCATACATCCTAAAATATGCTTAACACAAAGTTAAATAAACCTAACTATTATGACCTAGATTTAAGGGTTTTAGGATATTATACCATTGGATCTTCGATATCTTTATACGATTGAGCTTGTAGATTATCCTCATAGTCAAAAAAGTCTAGATCCAATGCTAGGAGTCTAGGACAAAATGAGTGGTTGGTTTGTCGAAAAGATCACCGTCGATGAAGTGCAACCACTCGGATTTTGTAGTGGGGAGGTAGAGCAAGGTTTGGGTAGTAAAAATGAAATGAAAATCAGATCTGTGAGGCTATAGGAAGTGAGAGAGTATGAGATGATGAATGTTGCTCAAAATGGGGCTTTTGCCCTATTTAAATTCCTGGAGCTGGATGGACGGTCCAGATGAATTAGGGACCTTTCTTTGATGCCCAGTACGTGTCCTAAATGATTGGAAGGCTATCCCAAAGGCCAAAATGGCCTTGCTCCCATTGGATAGCTTTGGGATGAGTGGGGGGACCATTGCCACTTAAGGCTAAACTAGGCCCTGAGCTTGGGTTGAAGAGCTCTAAGTGAGTTTTAGGATGTAAATAGGTCGACCTATAGCAGCCTAAATCAGAAGGAAGTGTCTTAGCATGTGATTATGTCCATTTGGGAAGATTTGAGCCTTTGAGTTGAATATGTTAACCAGTCAAAGGGTCAAAGAAAACTGATGTGGTAGGGAGAGAGTATGGGGAGTAGGTTGGGTGAACCCCAAGCCTAGAGTCAATGCTCTTAGGGAAAAAGGGAAGGGTTGACCATCACAAATAGGGGTCTAAAGGCCTTGTTGACTTACTTTGACTAGTCAACAGGGTCAAGGCTAGTGATGTGGTAATTGGGGGGTGCATGGGGATTTTTGGGATAACTTAGGCAAGGGTCAAGGGTCAAGGTCAAAGCTATGGTGAGTGGAAACACATGCCATAGAAGTTTGACCTATGATTGAGAGTTGACTAGGTCAACTCAAGTTGGGTTGGGTTGCCCAAATGTTAAGTCATGCTTAGGTCATGTCTAGGAGTTAATTTGAATGGGCGATATGGGTTGGAGAAATCAAATAGGTTAGGTTAACCTATTTAAACCCTTTAAGAGTTAATGGGTCAACCTAGGTTGACTTGGTCAACTAGGTTGACCAAGGGGCTGTGATTGGGATCAACGAATTTGAAATTACATTTTGAATGTGTTGGGAGTGATTTCAAGGCATGAGGAGGTCATGTCAGTAAAAATAACTATTTTGACCCTTAAGGGGCTTTTAGGTCAACTTTGGTTGACCCTGGATATGGGATTAGGTCTAGTAGGTCTCAAATAATGTTTAAAAATGGTTGAAAATGGTTTTAAGGGTTGGTGAGCTTAAACCATATTGAATTTAGTCAATAATCCAAAAATACCCTTAAGGGGTATTCTAGTCATTTTGACCTGAGGTCAATTTTGGGTCAAAGTGAGTCCAAAAATATATAGTGTAATGCTTAACATATTAATAACAAAGAATTTGAAGTGATCAAAGGGTTTGGAGGGGGCTCCAAGGTCAAATTCCATTAGGTGATAGGTCCAATGGCATAGGTTGTAAATATTTGAAGGTTTTGTAGCATTTGGAAATGGATTTAGTTTCTTGGCATAGAAACATCATATTGAGCTCAAACTTGGTAGGCTGACCCCACAGGGATTTCTTATCAATATGGAATTAATAGACTCTAAATCAGAGGTTAGTTGATTGAGGTTTGAAGTGCTTAAACAAACACTAGGAAAGGCTTTCAGGACATAAACACTTAGCCTTAGATTTTGGACTGGACTGGTCTAAGATCAAAAATGATCCTAGGGTCTAGGGACTAGAAGGATCCTAAGATCTAGAGTCTAGAAGGAATCTAGGGTCTAGGAAGTCCTAGGGTCTAAAGTCCAAGAGAAATCAGAGTGACCTCATACAAAAGTGTGGTCAATAATTTTACGAGTTAATTTTGGGTCACTTAAATAGTGGGCCAAATGGACTCCAATTTTAGTAAAAATTTGAATATAAGTTCACATGATGTCAAGGCCCAAGCCAACTAAATGTGGACCTAAGATGGATCCTCTAAGGTGGTTAATGAAATCACCTAAGGTAACCCTGAGGTTACCTTCAAAAATTTAATAAGGGATATCTAAACCACGGATTGGGGTGTAATTGGAAGCTATTTAACCCTTATACTAAGCATAAATAACACACCAAAGAACACAACCTAAATCTCATTGGAGAGATAATTAGGTCAAATTAAATTTAAGAGTCAAATAATGACCCGTAATCCTAAATTAACCCACACATGCCCTTGATTAAATTAAATAGGGGGGAGATATTTTGGACATGCTAGAGACAGGTTCAAGATTGATCTCCCAAGGTTTCAAGCCATGGTGAAATCTCTTTAGATAATTATTATAATAATACCCTAGGACTATTACTAGAATTAACTAAATTAAATGCATAATCGCATCTTAAAAACATAGGGCTCTTGTAGGTGTCCTCAAATGCTTTCTAATGAGCTTAAGAACACTTAATTTGGCCAAGTGTATGAGGAGTTATAATTTTTTTAAATTTTATACAATTTTTAGAATTATTAAACTTAGAATTACACAGTATGCCGACACTTTCCATTCGGGCTTTATTGAAATGGTCAGCCAATCATTATGGATAACTATATAAACCTGATATTAATTATAGCTGTTTGATTAATGATCGAATGGTTAGTATTCAAAGAGTCATGAGTTCACGGCTCTGATTACATCTTCCAGCTCCCGTGGGGTTTTGTAGCTGTGAAGCTTCTCCGGCATGATCCGAGAGATCAGGCTGGCGAACTTTCATGAAATTTCATAGAGAGGATCAAGACAAAGATATCTTCTAATCCAAAAGTAGAAATTAGTTGGAATGAAATTTTTCTTCACATTTAACGAGACTACTTATTTAGGGAGCTCATGATTATGTTTTCACCTTATATAAAGCCACAACGAATATGTTTTTTTATTAAGAAGCTTCAGGAGATGAAGGAAAAAAGTTCTCGTTTAGATGTCATAGTCTAAGGATCACCGGAGGCACGATTTCAAGTGGAGGGTGGAAGGATCTCACTAGAGGTCACTCAAACTGAGCTCTGAAGAGGCTAGAAGGCTAGGGGAAGCTACATGATTTATAGGAGAACTCTAGCGATGGAATTTGAAAAGCTAGAGAGTCATCAATTAGATTGAAATAAAATACCTTATTCAAGTAATGGCCGCAGCTAAGGATGGCTAGGATTAATCATGCAGTCGTTAGATGGCAGCCAATGGGAAGGTGACAACCAGGGGAGACCTCCTGAGCTAAGAGGAGGTGAACTTAGGCCTTGGGGAAGCTTTGGCCAGAGCTCGTGAAATGGGGACAATTAAAATAAACTCAAAACCAAGTTTGATACACATATAATCCAATTTCGAAGGGTAAATTAGCGGCTCAATTAAAACAAGCAATTTAATACTATGGATGCTACATAAATTTCTTACCTTATCCCTAGAAAGGTTTCCCTCACCCCCTTATATTCCAAATGAGGGATTTAACCATTGGATTAGGAAGAAACATTTGAAGCCCCAGTAGTCCTCGGTGTGTAGCCAATTTGATTCTTATTATTCTTATTTTTCTTTTTGTAGATTTTATGAAATCATCCTCATTATTCTCAATAGTCCCTTTACAAAACGTTGATGACATAGAACCTCCATTTAAGCTTTCATGAGTTTCCATATGGGAATCATTGCCATGAGATAAAATTTCCCCCTCATCACTAGCATTAAAATTTCCCCCTCATCACTAGCATCCTTCTCTAATTGATTTAAAGCCATTTCAGGAATCTTATCTCCATTCTTCTTTAATTGTCTAATAATAATTTCAAATTTTACTCCATTAGTTTGATTTAAAGAACACTAAGAAAATTTTTTGAAGATCATCATTCTTATCTTCACCGTCCTTATTTAAAGTCTCCTTCAAATGAGAATCATAAGGAACTTTCAGATCCTTATTAGTTTCCTTCACAATCTTCCCATCTCTTAAAGGTGCAACTGAATCAATCGAAGCAGGAGCATTGGTAAACTCTATGTTTCCTTAAAAATTATCAATTTCAATACTGACATCACTTGTGTTACCTAATTCCCTAATGGTTTTGCCAAAAGGAAAACTTTCAATGTCATCACCAATAGCCTAAAGTTCCCTAATGTCCATATTATGAGAATCCACCTTATTGGATTATTCCCCATTAATGGGTTCAACCAAGCTTTTGGATCTGTTATTGTTGTTTTTAAGATGTAGATGAGCCACAAAACATTCATTGATTGAATGACTATGGACTTTGTAGTGATTACAAAAATCTAGAATTTTTTCAAACTCAACTTTTTTGTAAATAACTAGAATTTTTAGAAACAAGACAAATCTATTTTGGGTGATTCTTAGTAATATCTATTTCCCCAAGAATCCTAGATATGGAGGTCTTGACAGAGAGGCAATAGCTTGGTCAGATTGTAAAGGCCTACAAAAAATTGAACCCAAAGCATGTAAGATACAAGGATTAAGAAAATCTAACCATAAATTAGGGAAAGAAATCTAAATCGGAATAATTATTGATTCTTCCTTGATATCAAATTAAGGAGTCCATTTTAAAAATCTCATTTGACAATTGTTAATGTAGTATTCTCCTACAAAAAATCTGACTATAATCCAAAACATTGGATAATTGGATCGCAATATGTCTAGCATCAAGCAGACCTATTGATAAAACACCAGATAATTTCAAGTTGCTGAAGAAAATGCGAAAAGATTCTAGATTAAGTCTACAAACTGAAAATTTTCCAAAAAGATTAAATTTGTAAGGACTAGCTAGTTTAACAATATCCTCATCAGACATTAAAATGGTAGGAATCCTTTTTACAGAAGATTTAGTTAAAGAAACAATATACTCTTCCAAAGAAGATGCACTAGCAACCTCATCATGAAAAGATTGGGATTTAGACCAAGAATCATTACCATTAATTTCAAAAAACCCTTTATTTGGCACCACTGAACCTGGTGGGCAATTAACCCAAGGATTAGGGGAAGAAGATGATGGACCCGACGCCATCCAACAAAATGTAAACCTAAGGCCAACTGACCTCATGAACAAAAGCTAAAAAATAGGCCACCAAAATCACAAAAGAAAAGGAGCTAAATGTGATGAAATCACACCGAAGCTATAGAAGAAACCATAATCACCAGAGCACCAGAGTGTAGGAAAAGAGAGAAAAGGAACTTTAAAATGAGTGTCCCCATCAATTTTTTAATTTGAATCAGGTTTCACTAATTGGCAAACCAAATGAACCCTAAATCACCTTAAATTTAAACCATTGGTTAATTAAAACCTAAGCTTAAAACCTCATAAATTTGAGGCCATCAATGTCATCCTAGGTTTCAAAATTAATTTCTAATGTAAATACATTTAAACTTTAAAAATTTAATTCCAAGAGATCTAAACCATTAATTGTATTAAAACAAGTGGAAAACTAATCGTTGTACATTAAGCCAACACATCACAAAAAAATCATGAACCAGTGGTCTATAAAATGTGGTTTATAAATTTTTAAAGATATACTTTAAGAAATGATTCATACCCTTGAAACTTTAATTCATGCAAATTTACTCATCAAAATAAGGTTGGTTAAGAACATACCCTAATATTACCTAGATAAGTTTGAGATCAATTGGATGAGAATATAAAGAGAATTTAACAAAAAATAAGGGATAATCAAAGATAAATTACTCCTTATCCACTCATAAAATTGATTTTATTTATTTTTTTTAAATTGAAGCCCTACTCATGCTAGTTCCATAGAGTTATTACATGTAATTAAATAAAGATTTTTTTTTTTTTTTGCACTGCCATATTGCCATGCTACTTCATCCTCAGATTGAGGAAGGATGCATGTGGCCACAGCTGAGTAGAGGCAATTTTTCACTTATTCATGTTAACCTTTACTGCATGCCATTGGGTCTATGTGTTTTGTGTAGATTTCTCTGATCGAGCCAGATATATGTGTGGTTTGTTCTGCCGCTCGATCTTGCTAGATAGATCACATCGTTTAATTAGATCTTACCTATTTGATCCAATACATACGCGATCAGGTAGAAAATAATTGGTAGATCATTTTTAGTTCAAAAAGACACTAATTATAATAATGCTTTAAACTTTTTTTTTTTTAACTCAAGTAAATTGAGTTAAATTTTAGGCAAGATTTCTTGGCTATTTAATATCTTATTTTATGATGTTTCGGGGCTCCATGATATAAGATAGTAAAGGTATTTAAATTATAGATCCAGACCTACGGTTTAGCATTTACCACTAACTATTGGATGAAATTACTTATTTTTGGTGTCCTTGGATTCCTTGGTAGCTTCTCTTGATCTTTCTTGAAGACTTCAAGATTGGAGGAGCTATGGATTGGAAGTTTGGAAGCCTAGGAGGACTAGACCCTTAATCACCTTGGAACTCTCCATCTAATGCATTCTGAAGCTTGGGAAGGTTTGGGAAGACAATCAGGAGCCTTAGGGAGGCACTACAATAAAAAAATCTAGCCTTTGCTTCAAAAAATAAAGGGGGGTTTATATGAGAGAGAAAATGAAGCATAATTTAAATTATTTGTCACCTTATCACATGCCTAGCCTCCATTTCAATTGGGGATTGTGTGATAGGTGCTAAGGGAATAGTCTAGAGAGTTTGAGCTTATGTGAATAATTTTTTAGGGAGTTATAAGTGAACCAAAAATTTCACATGAGTTATTTTGAAGCATCTTGCCACATCAGCCATCCATATAATTTGAGCTGATTGGGATAAGTACCATGAACATTCTAGAAGGCAATTTAAGAGTTTATGGAATTTTATTTTGGTTAGATATTGAATTGGCCTAAGAATTTGAGTTTTTAATTGTTTGGGTCATCCTAATTGGTTGACCTAGGTCAACCCCAGGGTCGATGGACACTTGACGTAATTATTTATGCAATTTAATTTTATAAAGTTTAGAATTTGGTTTAAGAAACCCCTTTGGATTCATTTGGATCAAGCCATATGGCTAGCCCAAGCTGGCCCATGAGATGAGAACCTTTTTTTTCCAAACCTCAGGGACCCAATGAATAATTCTCATGAGTTTAGGCTCTTTCAATTTGTCAAAATATATAGATTTAATTTTTAGAGGCTTTAAGGCTAGTTTGGTCAACAAAGTTTGACAGGTTTAAGTTGGGTCTAGCTCAATCCAAATGACATTAAGAATTTATTGGAGGAGGATTTATACCATGTTGAAGTTTAGATGCATGAAATATAATTTATAGGGTTAAAGGAGCCTTTTGGTCAACCTTGGTTGATTTGGTCAACCAAGCATGACTAGGGTGCTGATTTAGATCCAATCTATTCTAAATGTGATTTAGAATTTATTGGAAGTGGTCTTGGGTCATGGCATGGCTATGTCAAGAAGGTTTATTCAATTTGTCAATTTTAGGAGTTTTAAGGTTTATAGGTTTCTTAGTCAACCATGGCCCACAAAAGGTTCAAGGGGATTCAAATCAACAAAAACATTATTATGAGCATGTTTGATGAGTTTTCAAAACATCTAAAAGTGATTTGCAGCAAGATGCCATGTCCAGTGGCATGGGCTATATATATTTGATGGTTTTGTATGCCTTGAATATGCTATATTTTTTAGGATTTAGAAGGACATAAAAGCCTTAAAAATGATTAAGTAGACTCTAAAGACATACCTAATAAATATGAAAATAATAAAACATCATTATAAAGCTTTTACCTAGGGCTTTGAATTAGTTAAAAATCTTCATAAATAGCAAAAAGTTCAAAGGCTTTATGCTTTAGATTTGAACACAAAATTTTAGGGTTTAGAATTTTAAACTGAATTTGGATTTAGATTGATTTTTTATTGAAGTTTATTAGTACTTAAAGAGTTTAGGATTTATAGTTAGTAGATTATTAAGAATCATTGAGTGATTATTAATGATTGAGTGGTTGATCGAGTGACCATCAATAGTGATTATCAAATAACTGATTTAAAGTTTAATAATTAAATCACCATGCCATAGCACAATGGGGAACTAGATTTAAGCTTTGAAGTTGAGCTCAGGGAATTGAAAATCGTGAGTGAAGCTTTGATGTAGGGTTCAAACCTCATACAAAAAATGAGGTCAATAAATCGACCCCTAGGGGTGTGATGAACTAAAAAAGTAAATCACATGTATTGGCATTGATCGAAGTGATCAACTTAATTCAAAGTAATTTAATTGATAAA
>NW_021377549.1:0-1181 GCF_001605985.2 Dendrobium catenatum
CGTCTCAGTGAGACAAACAAAATGACACATAAATTGGTCTAATATGCGCCCAAATGAGATCAAATCAAGGGCTTAAAGATTATTGGGAAGCTTTAGAGTCTTAATTGAATGACTAAAAGATATCCGAGTATAGCATGATTATCTTCAAATTCTAATGAGCCCAAGATCACTTAATTCCAATATCGATCATTAAGACACTTACATGCTTGACAAATGCTCTATGATCGAGGAAATCAGTATGGGCCATCTGAATGAACACTTCAAATTTATCAAAGATTTTCTACATATTTATAGGGCATGTCATTCTCAAAGTCTATAAATAGGCTCCCTCTGACCACCATTTCCCATTGACTATGGACTTTCTAACCGGGATCGCCTACCAACTGCAGTCCCTCTTGACCTCCGTCGCTTGTTGACTATGGTCCCTTTTGCCTCTACCACCCCCTGACTATAGTCCCACCAACCACCATTGCCTTCCAACTATAGTCCCTCCTTCACCACGGTCTAAATAAGGTCCCTCCAACCACCTTTTCATGTCACTTATGCTCTCTTCAACCTTTGTCACACTCCTACCTTTGTTGCTCTCCAACTACAATCCCTCTAATCATCATCACCCGACTATGGTATTACTGACCAAATGAATAAGCTAATATTCTTTTTAGAACAACACTCATATCACTAGATTCTTCCAACTCTCAGTATGTAATGTTCTATACATGATATATATTTACTACATTGAACCAAGGCCTTTCGCCCGAGGAAAAGCATTAGTTTTAATCAACTACAAACACTAGTAGAATCATTTTAACTTGGCCAGACCTCATAGTTTTTTCCCTTTTCATGATTTTTCACATAAAAATCTTAAATGCACTTATGACTATTTCACCCCTCCTCTTTTTATTTGCATGTTTGCTATATCTTCAATCGAAGCTAGGATGCTAAACTCTTTATCTCTCTACTATTATGAATGTTCCAGGATATAATAGTTTGGTGCCATCTGTGATAAAAAATTCTTGGTTGGGGGCAACATTTGCTACAATCTCAAAAGACCATTCACATCAATGTCCTATGCATGATTGAAGCGAGTTAGTCCCTTTAACATGATTTATTATCATGTCCAAAAGAGTAATTCAATATTGAAAGTAACATCATTATAATAGAAAACATGTGTTATTTTATCA
>NW_021377550.1:0-372 GCF_001605985.2 Dendrobium catenatum
AGTTGGGTCATACTTTGGCGAGAGTAAATGATTTGTCTGTTGATATTTCAATGGCTTTGAATCAGTATATTGATTGCTAAGAATATCAAGCTTATTTAACGAATATCCAAGGCATAAGGTGGAAAAATACTTCAAACAACAAATATGACACTGGGTTGATTTTTCCCAGAGCTATTTTCGAATGACCTACATCAGTTATGTAACTTTAAGTAATGTATAGTAGTTAATAATATTATGATTTTGATTTTTTTTATGTAAATCCATGAACTTGAAAATATTCATCCGCAAAATATCTTATCTTCTTTTCATGCTAGAGGCAGTGATTAACTATGCAAAATAATGTTGACTAGATTTCATCTAATAATTACTACA
>NW_021377551.1:0-256 GCF_001605985.2 Dendrobium catenatum
GACTTTGTAATTTTGTTAAAAAAAATTTTTGAAAAAATAAAAATTTTGTTCTTTGCTTCAGAATGCCTCCTTATTTTCATGTATTCATCAATTCAGGGGGAGTTTAGGAGATTTGTTTAAATTGAAACCATACGAATAATAATTGTTTTGCCATCATCCAAAAGGGGAAGATTATTAAGATAGTTGTTATTTGAATGCTTTACATTTTTGCAACTAATGTAGTTTTGATGATTCCAAACATTATTGTTCAAATGCG
>NW_021377552.1:0-1247 GCF_001605985.2 Dendrobium catenatum
TTTGAAAATCCAAAAATGATATCATCCACATAAATTTTAATAATGAGTATATCCTTTCCACATTTCTTCAAAAAGAGAGTTGTATTCACACTTTCTTTTTCAAATGATCTTTCAAGTAGGAAGGTGTTCAACCTCTCATACCAATCCCTAGGTGCATGTTTCAATACATATAATGCCTTTTTCAACTTGAAAACATGATTTAGGTATTTAGAATTTTCAAAACCTAGAGGTTATTCTACAAAAACATCCTCTTGAATTACCCCATTTAAAAAGGTACTTTTCACATCCATTTGAAACAATTTGAAACCTCTAAAACAGGTAAAGGCTAGCAAAACCCTAATTGCTTCAAGTCTAGCTATAGGGGCAAAAGTCTCCTCAAAATCAATCCATTCAATCTGATTATACCCCTTAGCAACTAATCTAGCCTTATTTCTAATGATTACTCGTGAGTCATTCATTTTGTTTTTGAATACCCACTTAGTTCCAACTACACTTTGATCTTTTGGCCTTGTAGTTAATTCCCAAACTTTATTTCTTACAAATTGATTCAACACTTCTTGCATGACCAAAATCCAAAGTTCATCAGAAAGTGCTTGATCAATATTAGTGGGTTCTATAACTGAAATGAAGGCTGAATGATTGACTTCCTTATTTAATCCACGCCTAGTCCTTACACCCTCACTTGGTTCACCTATAATCAATTCCCTTGGGTGGTTTTTAGAAAATCTCAAATATCTAGGTAAAGGATTTTCTACCTCCAAATTTTCTTCCATATTTTCTTCCACTTTTTCTTCCAAATTTAATTTATCAATCTTTTGGGAGTTAATCTCAATCTCATCTTCTACAACATTTGGCTCTTCCATATTACCAGATTCATCAAATTCAACATGTGTGGTATCCTTAATTATAAAAGTTCTTCTATTGAATACTCTATAAGATTTTCCAACACTTGAGTATCTAACAAAAATTCCTTCGTCTGATTTTGGATCAAATTTTCTTAAGGCAGATTTTCCATTATTATGAATGAACACCTTCCAACCAAAAATATGCAAATGAGATAATTTAGGTGTTCTTCCTTTTAGCAACTCATATGGTGTTTTATTTAATTTTGATCTCACATTCACCCTGTTCAGAACATAACATGCAGTGCTAACCATCTAAGCCCAAAAATATTAAGGAAGTGAGTATTCTGCCAACATTACTCGGGTGGCTTCTATTAATGTTCTGTTTTTCCTTTTGACTACCCC
>NW_021377553.1:0-204 GCF_001605985.2 Dendrobium catenatum
GACCGAAACAATCAACTGGATCTGAAATTTAACATCTAAGTATATGAGTTGAAGGGATTTTAAGAATTGATTGAAAATCTAGAGAAAAGTTGATAGAGTTTTCAGTTGATTCAGTGATTTTGAAGTTGATGTCGGCATTGATGCTTTATCAAATAATAACTAAAGATACTAGTATTATTTGGTAAAGTTAAGATTTGAAAATTT
>NW_021377554.1:0-564 GCF_001605985.2 Dendrobium catenatum
ATGGGCTGCACTCCCCTATTTGGGTTCGGTTGGGTCAACTACCCCTTATGTATTGGGACATCGACAACATCAATCGAATGGCCAACATGCTCGGTGATCCATTATGGATGGACTCCCATACGGGCAAATGGGGGAGATCGTCGTATGCTCGAATTTGTGTTCGTATCGACCTATCCCAACGATTGCTCCCTGGAATTTGGATCAACGGAATTTATGGACGGTTTTTTCAGAAGGTTGAGTACGAGGGCCTAACCAACTTTTGCTTTGATTGTGGGTACATTGGCCATGAAAGGGGGAGCTGCCATTCCAAGGCTCCCAGCCATAACCAGTCCCCCACCCCCGAACGTGATGAGCACCAAACGAAGAAGCATCCTACAGGGACGTCCATGGCCGTCCCTACTCCCAGCTCGGCAGTTCAGCCTCGGGAGGAACCTCCTAGCTGCGATGACCCGGAAGATAGCTCGTTTGGGACCTGGAATCTTGTCACCCGACGGAAAAAAGGCAAGCAAAAACCGACAGAACAGCACCCTTCTCACGGCCAGGGGCGCAATGTTGAGACTAGGC
>NW_021377555.1:0-234 GCF_001605985.2 Dendrobium catenatum
TTGATATAGACACCATTATTATTTGATATTGTTGATTCATTGCACTAATACTAATTATGAAATATATTGATTTGATACTGATATAAAATATTTGGATAGTATGTGTACACTCCTACATTATTTTATAGCATTGATATAATTTTGATTGTGTTTACTAATGCTTTAGTTTTAACACTTTATATGATTTATCTATTGATTGATAGTATTAATATGATGACTACTTTAGTGATTTGA
>NW_021377556.1:0-228 GCF_001605985.2 Dendrobium catenatum
TCGCCTTCCCAGGCTGGTACTGAATAGTCAGATCATAGTCCTTGATTAACTCGAGCCACCTTCTCTGCCTTAGATTCAGATCCTTCTGAGTAAAAATGTACTTCAGGCTCTTATGATCAGTAAAGATCTCACATCTGACGTCATACAGGTAATGACGTCAAATCTTCAAAGCAAATACCACTGCAGCTAACTCCAGATCATGTGTCGGGTAATTCTTCTCATGTGGCT
>NW_021377557.1:0-325 GCF_001605985.2 Dendrobium catenatum
GGTCAACCCGACACGACCCAAATGACCCGTTTCCAACCAGAAAATGTCTAATTTTCGGGTCAAAACGGGTCAATTTCCTCTTTTCGGGTCAAAATCAGGTCAATCATGGGTTGTCGGGTCAAAATCGGGTTTTCGGGTCAAAATCGGGTCAAGGGGTTAACCCGAACCCGACCCGATTTTTGAAACGGGTCGAAATGCTGAACCCGAACCCGACCCGTTTCGGGTTCCGGTTGACCCTAACCCGAAATTTTCGGCTCGGGTTCGAGTCGGGTTTTCGGGTCGTGTCAAAAAGCGTATGTATGTAATATTAAATTTTTAGGTGTTA
>NW_021377558.1:0-269 GCF_001605985.2 Dendrobium catenatum
AAATGCAAAAGGAAGTTGAAACTCATCTAGTCTTCACCGAAGGTAGTTCTCTTCCCTGTAAAAAAAAAAATAATAATTTCTATTTTTAGCACCATCCAAAAAGAAAATTCTACCAAAGAAAAAGAAAATTTCCGCCATTCAGTCTAACTGTAGGCATGATGGGAAATTATTGGATTCGGACACCAGACGTCGTCCAGAGCTTAATGAAAATGCGCCACATCACCCCCTACTCGGTACTTAGCAATGCTCAGTACTGTGAAGTACCGAGC
>NW_021377559.1:0-309 GCF_001605985.2 Dendrobium catenatum
GTATGATGTAGATATCCTATACATTTTAGTTCTAGAATGAGAATAAATTTCTTATCAATTATAATTTTATCAATGGGCTGCATAGAAAAAATATGTTTATTACTTTATTATATTTATCATACAGGAAAAACTTGACAAAACCCTTTCTGAGCCTGCACAATCCCTTTTAAAATATGCTAATGATCAAACGTGGCCAACAATTAGAAAAATTCTTTAGCTGGAGAGAATGACCACTTTAGTTGGTTTTACTTCAACCATTTCTTCATTTGGTACTTGATACGACATCACAAAATCATCTTGATCGGGCAC
>NW_021377560.1:0-434 GCF_001605985.2 Dendrobium catenatum
AAGAAAACTTTAAAAATTCATAACTAATTATAGAAAACTCCAAATCAGTCAAAATCAATGGCTAATGACTCCAATTAAGATCTAGTATTTTCTAAAAATATCAAATCACCAAAACCTAGTCAAAATAAAAAGTCAACATTTTGGTCAACTCTAGGTCAAAATCGGGTTAAAACTTCTAAAAATCATAACTTTTGATAGAAAACTCCAAATTGAATGCATCACCTCTCTAACAACTCATAATTAGGTCTAGTATTTATTAAAAATCTGATACCCCTTAATTTCTCTCTAATTTTAAAAGTTACATTTTGACCCTTTAGTTAGCATATCCAGATAATCCTTTAAAATCCACTAACCCTCTTAAATTCTAGAATTTTATTAATAGGCTAATAAAATTCTCAACAAATCCATTAAAATCAGGAACCAACTCCATTTTA
>NW_021377561.1:0-265 GCF_001605985.2 Dendrobium catenatum
GCGCAAGCCCCTATAGTTAATTACCCCTCCCGATCATGAGAGAGAACTTTTTATTAAGGCTAGTTGTCAATCAGATATGTTATATCCATAGATATGTAGTATCAGGCATATAGTAACAGCAATGGGCATTGAGATTTGGAAATTTGGAAACTGTTTGATGTTTAAATAGAAAATTTTACCATCTTGCACTTAAAGCAGATGGTGGAGGAATAGATGATGGACCCGATAAAGATCCCATGGTTCCGTTGTCCCGGGCCATCTTGGT
>NW_021377562.1:0-1597 GCF_001605985.2 Dendrobium catenatum
ATGATACAGTCTCCATCATTATTGAAAGAAACGATCTTGTGCAGATGCCATGAAAAGACTGAATGAACACTACAGGAAAACATTATTTTCCGGCAGCCATGGCTGCAGAAAAATGATCAAAATCCGTCGGAAATTAGTATTTCCGGCGCGTTTCCAGCTAAAATTTTTCCGCCGATAAACACGCATCGGAAAATTCATAGTGCAAAATAATCCATCGGAAATATTGTAAAACATGCGTCGAAATGCGACCTTCCCCAGAAAACTATTATAACTAAGACTTTTTTTTAATACAATTTGGGTTCAACATAGCTTTGTTCTTAAAAGTCCCAATTGATAACATTCCTACGAGAGAGAGAGAGAGAGAGAGAGAGAGAGAGAGAGAGAGAGAGAGAGATAATTTCCATAGAGACTGATCCTATAGATAGAAAAAGAAACCTACAAATATTATGTACCTGAGGTCGGAGAGACAGCAGTGGCCTTCCAATTGCATCCATGAGCAGAAGCTCACCAAGAAGATACTTATTCCTCCTGGAATAGTTGTCCACCCTAAAAGCTAGCTTCCCTTCTCCATCATATACCGAGAAGCCATCAGATCCTACGAAAGACATGCTAGACTTCTTCCATACCGTCCATGTTCTAACGATCTTCTTCGTCTGTTCCTCCTCATCCTTCGCTTGAATCTCAGAAGGATAGATCTTCGAAGACATATCTAACTGTAAAGAGAGGTGTGGAGAAAGTAAAGGCTATGAGTTGATGAGGCCACAGGTGCTGTTCTTTTTAAGGGAGAAATGAGCAGCTTGAAATGTTGCATGTGATATAATTAAAACTGATTTTGTATTGGAGAACTACTAGATATTAATTTTGACCTCTTTTCTTTCTTTTACTGAGGATATTGGTCTCCATTTAGGCTGGTGGAAACTGCGTAGGAATACCACTTTTATGTTGCTATATCTCTAAACTTAGTCTTCTAGTTGGGTTGCTACAGAGTCATTATCATATAATCCAAAATCTAATGTCATGAAGTGGCTTTACGAGGAAGTATCCTGGTATTAATGGCGAGCTAACGTGCCGTCCACTTCTACATAGATGTTAAAAATACAAAAGAGATTAAATTTTAATTAAGTGTAACCACCTTTTAAGCTGTTGATTGTTTACGTCATATGATCATGTGGAGATTACCAAAAAATAAAATAAAATTTGCTCAGGTTGTTCGTGTTTTATCTTGTTTATTTAAAAAAGTAGTTCTATATAAATATTCAGAATACAAATTGGCATATTTATTATTTAAACATCAATGGATAATTAAGAACATTAAAAATATTAAAGCATATACATTTTATGTAATTTTTCTCAATAATAAATGTAGAGTTTTGGAATAAAGATAATTTTAAAACCACTACAGGAAAATAGGTGATTACCAGCAGACCATATCCTCCGGTAACAATGAAAAAATGCTGAAAATTATGAATTTCTGAAGAATTTCTGGTGAAAAATCATACGACGGTAATTCGCGCGCCGCAAATAACATTCCGATGCAAAAATTTTGCCGAAAACATTTCCAGCGGTACTTCCGACGAAATACCGGCGAAAATGTAAG
>NW_021377563.1:0-339 GCF_001605985.2 Dendrobium catenatum
CCACTCCCCATATGCCCTTGATCTCCCACCTATTTACAGGTCATGCCACTCTAGAAAATCTATAAATAGACTCCTCTCCCTTTTGAAAAGAGAGGCTCCAAGCAAGAGAGCAAGAGAGAGATCAAAGATCGCTCTTGCCTCCTCGCTCCTCCTCAACCACCGTCTGTGTTCTGCTGGACCACCACCAGACGTCGATACTCTGTCGGACCACCACTTGAGGCTATGAGCTCCGCTAGACCACCACTTGAGCCCTGAGCTCCACCGTACCACCACTTGAGCCCTGAGCTCCGTCGTACCACCACTTGAGGCCCTGAGCTCCGGCAGACCACCACTTGAGGC
>NW_021377564.1:0-293 GCF_001605985.2 Dendrobium catenatum
TAATTGAAGTTTTTTGAAAAATTATTGGTTTTGAAAAAAAGTTCTGGGTTTCTAAATCTCCTACGAGCGCAAGCCCTCGTAGTTAATTACATCGTAGAAAATCGAAATTTTCTACGAAAACTCTCGATTAAAATAGCGGTAGAAATTTTATCTGGATTTTCAAAGTTCGATATCAAAGGAGGTTAAGGGTTGGAAATTCAAGTTGGATTGGTTCAAAATTGAAGACTTATTTCTAGAGTCAAAGGAAAAAGAGTAAGGAGTGTTTTGAAATTCTGAATTACTTCAGATAACAC
>NW_021377565.1:0-317 GCF_001605985.2 Dendrobium catenatum
CTACAACCCGCATGCGCTCCAATCGTCACATCTAAATCCCAAATCTAACGATTCGAGAATGCTGCGCGGGTCTAATATTCAAGTTTCATCCTCCTCCTTGAAAGGACCGGAGTCGACACGACTTGAATAACAAAATGTCTCCCAAAATCCTACGAAAATATAAGTGGTTTTATAATCACCCCGATGATGGCCGCGTTGACAGAAAATCTCAACCGGAGGGGTTTAATCTCAAATCAAACAAAACAAAAGTCTAAATTCCTGAAATAAAATCAATTACCTAAAAAACTCAAAACTAAAAATCATCCACCTCCCGCAAC
>NW_021377566.1:0-1200 GCF_001605985.2 Dendrobium catenatum
GTAACTTTCTCATTTTAAGAATATTTGCTTTTTTTTTCACAAGATTAGAGAACATTTTTGTCTTCTGTTTGTTTTGGTTTTTGTTTGTGCCTCATCTCTTTTTGATAATGCTAAAGGGGGAGAACGTATTGTTGAATTTTTGTACTGTTATCGTGTTTGTATCTTGTTTTCAAAAAATTAAAAACAACAAAAATATTTTCATCTCTCCAATTTTTTAAAGTGTTATTCTAGTAAGGGGGAGATTAGGAGAAAATGTTCCATTTTGTAAACTCAAATTGAAATGTTTGCCATCATCAAATAATGGGAGATTATTGCGGATTTATGGCTTATGATTTTGATGATAGCAAACATTCTTTTTCTCTATGACTTCTTTCTGCTAACATTTCAGGTTCACACGATCGGACTGCAATTTGGAATCAGCTCAAGGTTGGGTAGACTAGGTCTGAGTCAGTTTGTACACTTTTTCCTTTCTTGAGTCTATTATATTTGTTGTAGCTCCAGATACTTTGTAACATATAAGAGTTTATGACTGTTCTCTAGAGTTTACTCTTTTTGATAACATCATCCTGGACGATATTTATATCGGCCGGGACAATCTGTTCAAAAGCAGAAACCCTAATTAGGGCATCCTCATTAAAACAACCATCATTATGCAAAACACATCGTCCTGGACGATTTTGTATCGGCCAGGACGATAGAATTAATTCAGAAAGAATCTGCTGCCAGATCTACTTAAGAAATTCTTATTTTTGGATATCAGCCTGTACTATAAAATATCGTCCAGGATGATCGAGGACAAATTTTCCAAAATTTCTTTGGCAATTTTGGAAAGCAATTAGTGGTAATTTCATCCGGGCCGATTAGACATCGGCCAGCTTCATTTCAGGGCGATATTCTGGACGATTTTCCTCATATTTAAACTAATCGACCAGAACGATATGCCTATCATCCTGGATGATAATGTCGGCAATTTGCATTAATGAGCTCATTTTGAGATCTTCTATTTAAGCTTGACATGACACTTTGTAAAGAGTCTTTGACAGCCATTATAGCTTCGTTCTTGTGGGGGAAACTTGAAGAGAGAGTTTGAAAGGGAGAGAGGAAAGGGTGGAGTTTGAGTGGGAGAAGATCCTGTGAGGGGGAGGAACTCATGGGAGTGTGGAGGGATTCCACACGGTTGCTCCGGCGAACTCGCACCTT
>NW_021377567.1:0-523 GCF_001605985.2 Dendrobium catenatum
ATGAAGGAAACTTCATCGCTTTTAGACCCGGAAGATTTAGAATCCGATTGATGCGCCTTCAGTGCAATTGTTTTCTCCTTTTTCTTCCCACTTGCATCAAGATTTCTTTGATTCACCCCTTGCTCATAAGCAATGAGTGAGCCAAGTAAGTTATCAATAGAATAGGTGTTCAAATCCTTAGATTCAGTGATTGCAGTGATTTTAGCATCATAAGACGAAGGAAAGCATCTCAAAATCTTGTTAACTTTTTCATAGTTTGAAAGTTCTTTTCCTAGTACGTGGAGTGAAGTAACTATCTGAGTAAATCTTGTATACATGTCAGAAATCGATTCATGAGGTTTCATATGAAAAAGTTCGTAGTCATGCAAGAGAATGTTCAAACAAGATTGTTTAACCTCATTAGTACATTCATAGGTGATGCAAAATTTATCCCAAATCTCTTTACCAGTTTTACAAGTGGAGACAGGCATGTAATCCTCAGATTTCAAAGCACAGAAAAAGTAGTTCAAACATTTTGCATTCA
>NW_021377568.1:0-310 GCF_001605985.2 Dendrobium catenatum
CCCAACAAACATGAACTTTAGATAACTTTAATTAATTTCCCCACTTAGGATTTATCCAAACCACACTAGCCTTACACACACATAGGATTATTTGCTAGGGCACCACTTCTAGATCTAGGTTAGGCCGCTGGGATTTACTTTTCTGCTGTTTGCCGTAGCTTTCGTGGATTTCATTGCATGCTGGTTGAAATGATTGCTGTGTTTGCTTACTTTTTCTGTACTCCGTGATGTGATGAGTGCTAGATTTATCCCTAGGTTAGGAACGTCATACATATATTGTTCTTCCGTGCAGGTGGCCATGCTCAATGCT
>NW_021377569.1:0-1135 GCF_001605985.2 Dendrobium catenatum
ATGGCTTTGCCTAAAAAAATAAAAGCATTGATTGCATGCGGTTTTAAATATAAAGATGATGTAATCCATGACTTATGCCACTTGACAAAGAATTCTAAAGTGAGCAGCTTAGAGGTGTAGTACAAAAAAAAAAAAAAAAAAAAAAAAAAAAAAAAAATGCAAACATGTTAGAATGTTTATGGGGGATTAAATAGATAAAAAGTTAACAAACAAGAATAAAGGATGTGGAAGCATGGGATATGAAGAAGCATTAAACATAAACTACTTAAAAAGTTGCACCCAAAATTCAAAGTTTTAGATATGAAGTGCATTTGAGATATTTTTTTTACAACTTTAATTTACAAACTATCACAATAGAAAATTGTATGCTAGAAAACTATTGCAAAAAACGGCAAAAAAACTTATCATAAATAAAGTCTTATTCTTCTTCTATTAATTAAACCAAATGAAATATTTATCATTGGCATGTTCTTATTCCTATGTTTGTTCAGTTGAGTGTCAAATATAGCTCATGTACTGAAAGCTCTATTAGAATGAGAACACATTTATTATATTGTACTTCAGCACATCTTATACATTCTGTAATTTAGCTCTATAAAAGCTGTAAACTCATTATTATGTTTGAATAATATTTTTCCCTCTTCTTACTTTCTCCCTGAGCTCCGTCTCCTTCTTCCCCTGTTCGCTTTCCGCAAACTCAAGATTCTCCTTCATGGTAGCCAGTAATGGGCGATCAGGAGTCTTCTTCCACCCTTCCATGCACCCACTTCCTCAACGATTGCCGGATCAACTACAGAACTCATTCTCCCGACGACTCTCAAGTTCATCATCTCAAATATCAAGAACTTGATTTCGAACACCCTCACGACGGACAACTACGCTATCTGGCGTACGCAGATCTTTCAACATCTTTCTGCGAACGGATATGCCGATCATCTCACGGGCAAAACGCTCCCTCCACCCATTCTACCATACGTCATTACGTCTACCACAGCGCATGAAGTTTGGGCGGTTCTTGAATGTCGGCTACAGTCGTCCAGTCGATCTCGCATCATTCAACTCAAGAATGAGTTGCATCATATCCAAATGAACAATCAAACGATGCAGCAATATCTTGCACAAGTCAAGAACATTG
>NW_021377570.1:0-213 GCF_001605985.2 Dendrobium catenatum
TGCCATTTGGCGGCAAAACCACTCGGTTCAGAGGGCCTCGGGTTATAACCGTTTATCCTGCGGTGCCATTTGGCGGCAAAACCGCCGGTCAGAGGACACGTACCACATCCTTATTGGCAGGAGATTATTTGAGAATGAATTTTAGTGATATTTTTGACCAGGTATTAGCTCTTTGCGAGCTGAAGTATATTTTAACTTGTCCACCCCTGCAAA
>NW_021377571.1:0-393 GCF_001605985.2 Dendrobium catenatum
CCGCCCAAGCCCAGCCACCACCACGCAGACCCACCAACCCAGCTCCACCAGCCAGCATGGATCCGCTCTGCCCAGCTATCCCGCTTAAACCGTTCTGCACCAGTCTAGCCAACCGGACAAACCAGAAGCTCAGCAGAGTCCGCCCGCATGGAGAGTGCCTTCAGCGGGGATCAAACCCCGCCCGCATCTTGCACGGGTGAGAGCCTTTCGCGCTCTACCACTTAGCCAATTAAGAAAAGCTGTTAACTTTGATACTTTAATTTATTTAACTTATAACTTCTAAATATTAAAAGTAAAAATTATTTTAAAAGTAAATCTTTTAAAAAGATTAAAAAAATATAATTTAACAATTAATTATTAAATTAATTAATTTAATTTAGCAATAAAATATTA
>NW_021377572.1:0-278 GCF_001605985.2 Dendrobium catenatum
AGGCGGGATGGTGGCTGAAGTGGGGCTGGTGTTTTCCGGCGAGGAGCGGAGGATCATAAAGGTGAGTTTGGGGTTAATGAGGAGAGATGGTTGTAGATATGTCGGTCTGCGTGATGCTCTGCTTTACTTGCAGAGTTATCTTCTTCCTTAGTAGCTTAATTTGGGAAAAACCCTTCTTTTTTATTGGAAAATTTTTTGATTTCATTGATTATTTATATATTATTTTTATTTTAAAATAAAATTGAAAACTGTTAATGGCTTTTAATTTTTGTATGAAA
>NW_021377573.1:0-299 GCF_001605985.2 Dendrobium catenatum
AATAAAAATAAGGTTATTTTACTGTTTTAATAATAATTAAAAAATATATACATTATTTTTATTAAAAAAAAATTTCTAGTGTAGAGAATGAAAATACGAACAAAACGAGGTATTATACGTCAAAATCGGACGAAAAATGAATTTTTGGTGATTTTTTGAATGAAAATACACTTAAAATCTATTTAAAATAAATCTAAAATCAGAATTTCAGCCGGGTGACACGTGGCGGCCCGGGATTGGATCCTGGGACCGCGGCCAATCATTGGCGGCAGCGCAATGATTGTGTCGCTAATCAATGA
>NW_021377574.1:0-297 GCF_001605985.2 Dendrobium catenatum
GGTCCAAGTTATTCGTATACTTTTGAAAATCAAAATTAAAAGGTTGCAAGATATGAAATAATTGAGATGTTCTATAATATTACTATAGAATTATCCTTTTATTAGTTACCCTCTTTTTACATATAATGATCTAATATAAAAACAAAATCTCCAGTGGAATATTTGTAAGTTATAAGGATCATCTATATTAAAAAAAGGGAATAAATTTTCAATTCAATAAATTTTCAAAATTTTTATTCTTCCAAGGTTTGTCCTTCTCTTCTAGAAAATGACATTTACAAATATTTTAACCTCTAG
>NW_021377575.1:0-426 GCF_001605985.2 Dendrobium catenatum
AAATGGAACGTTCTTGGGCTCGTTGGAAAGGTAATTAAATGTAGTATTTACTAAAATTAAAATCAAGTTGATTTGGTTTCTTTATTGTGAGATATTTATAATGTTTTAAATTAAGTTTTTTGCAAATTGCTCACAATCCAGTGATCAATTGAGGCCCAAATTTTGATGGAAGATTATTGGGTATCTTAGGCATGTTCACTGATTTTTCTAGGGTCAGATACCCAATGAATTTCTGTGATGTGAATTTTCAAAGTAAAGGGTCCATTTTGGACTCTAAATTTAGAAAATTCATAACTCCTTAAATTATTATTATTTTGCTATGATTTTTCTGTGGTGTGAATGAATTTGCATAAGGGTTAGACACACCAAATTTCAAGCCCATTTGAACAGTAGAGAAACCTAGGGAAAATATTTAAGAAAATGTCT
>NW_021377576.1:0-260 GCF_001605985.2 Dendrobium catenatum
TGATTCTCCTCGTAAATACAACAAAAAAGGGAGACTTGGTTTTAGTGTACACCCTTATTTTTCTTCATTGAACCTTCATTCCATTCGATTAGGAATGTTTACATGGGTATGGGTATAGTATGCACTATTTACGCAAACTATATGCGTTAAGGACACAGATCATACGCATAAAATATGCGCTATATACGCAGGCCATATGCAAATTAAAATTAACAGCTAAAATAAATATTCTTTATTACATAAATATCTTATCAACAAAT
>NW_021377577.1:0-627 GCF_001605985.2 Dendrobium catenatum
AACGGCACAGCAGAAAAGCTACAACAGGTAGCAAAAACAACAACCAGCACACGAGACACATGCAGGGCGTCACAACAGAGTACAGAAAAGTAAAGCAGAACAACAGCCTAACCTAAAGCTAATAGTCGTGTCCTAGCAAACTCATCTATGTGTGTGTCGGCTGTGTGGTTTTGGTAGATCCTATATAGGATGATTTAGTTAAAGTTGTTTGTATTTTTTTTGTTTGTTGAAAAGGGCAAAGGAAATTTTAGTTAAAATTCAAATCTTAATATTTTAAGGTTGATTTTAATGATGATTTATTTTTAGTGTTTGATTAATTACCACCTTTGTTTCACAGCGAGGCCGTGAGATTTATTTCACCCTCCTAGGGCTAACTTAATAGCCTCGTAGGCCTGGGTTACCTAGTGACAATTAACTTTGTTATTATTGTTTTAGTTTGTTATTAAAAGAAAATGGAAAAAGTGTATTAAATATTTTATTAATCAAATTGGTTGATTGGTTTTAGAAGTTATTCTAAAGTTTGATATTTAGGAGTGTCTTATCCTAATGAATTTTAATTTAGGATTTGATCACCTAATTAAACCTACATATTTTAGATTTTTAGGTGGGTTAGAAGTTAATTATTAG
>NW_021377578.1:0-496 GCF_001605985.2 Dendrobium catenatum
AATTTATACTGATCGTACGGGATGATATCAATTTGTACATGACGATCAGACAGTTATCTCCTATTGAGCACATGGAACGAATAGAAACTGGCTTTTAAAAAAACATTTCTAAGTCCTATTCATCCAGGACGAAATTAAAAATCATCTGGGACGATTTGTTCTCTGTAAGATTTTCATCCAGACGAAATTAAATTATCGTACATGACGATTTGCTCTATATAAAATTTTCGTCCTGACAAAATTAAATATCGTATAGGACGATCTGGTCTCTGTTAGATTTTCGTCCATATGAAATTAAATTATCGTACATGACAATCTGTTCTCTGTAAAATTTTCGTCCGGACAAAATTAATTATTGTCCAGGACGATCGGTTCTCTGTAAAAATTTTGTCCAGATGAATAAGATTTTCATCCAGACGATTAACCGACTTAGAATAGTTTTCTGCAATTTTTTAACCTACCTAGTAATAACCGTTCGTACCGGACAAACTTAGTT
>NW_021377579.1:0-522 GCF_001605985.2 Dendrobium catenatum
ATTAGAAACACAATGCTTAAAACCCAAAATTCTAGCGGTGGACTGTAATTTAAAAACATTAATAAGTAGCTCAAGTAAAATAAGAATACAAAAATTGTGAATACGACATAAAATTTTAACTCTCAACCTATAGGAGGGGCAATTAATCCCCCTAACATTCCAAATAATAGATTTAAACATAAGCAACGGTTAGTAACTAGTGTGTGAGCGGTAAGTGGTTCTAGGAGATCGAACAATGATGTTTTTTCCTTTCCCCCCTCTCTTGATATGAAATTTAATAAAAGTAGTGTCATTATCATATTTAACAAAGAATTTTGCAACAATTCCCATATCCTCTATGTCATTAAAAGCATCATTATTATAATGACAAGTTAAAGGAAGCTTACTATCATTATATTGGACACCCTGATTAACCTGTTGAGAACATTCATCCTCCATAAACATACCATCATCCTCCAAATCACCTTTACTCTTCAATTTAAGTCCATCAATGCATTCCCCAAGAGGAAGGCTATCCTCCAC
>NW_021377580.1:0-347 GCF_001605985.2 Dendrobium catenatum
AGGAGCGTGTTGAAGCGTCAATATTGGGTGTGGGAATAGTTGGAAGCATGATATTTCATTTCTTGATTAAAGATCGGTCAAGATCTTTGAGGTGGAGCCTCCGAGTCAAATTGCGGGTTGATCGGCGAGAAGGGTCATTTGGTTGTAGTGTGTTGTAGTAGTGAATCAAAACATGCAAGATCAAGAACCTAAGCAGCATGTTGGTCGCAGACATGAAATTGGACAGGTGTTGTGCAAGGTCGCAGGTTGGAGCTCGCACGAGTTTTCGAAGAAAATTGACGAGTCAGGGCTAGAGCGTGGGTGTGCTGCAATCTATGTTGCACCGATACGGATACGGCGATACGGAT
>NW_021377581.1:0-403 GCF_001605985.2 Dendrobium catenatum
AAATCTATCTCAAAATTAATGATTATATATGAAATTAAGGTCTTTTCTAAATCTTGCTAAAGCAAATCTATCTTATACTATAGGGATTAAAAGTCTTTTTATCATATCAAGATTCATTGTTACTCTTGACATCGGTCCGTGATTTTGTTTTGTGGATTGTTCTTCTTTATGTTAGAGAGAGAGCCTCTATTCTCTAATATCTAGAAGATATACTCACAACTAAGTCTTTTTTAAGAGATGACTAAAAGAGAGTCTAGCTTAAATTTTTTTTGTTTGGCCAATGATGCCAACAAAAGAAGCGCAATGCCGCTAAATTGAATTTATGAAAAAAAAAGTGATTCGCAAAGCGTGATTCAAATGACAAGAGGCATAAAATGAGCCCATCAAAAAAAAAAAAAAAAAA
>NW_021377582.1:0-269 GCF_001605985.2 Dendrobium catenatum
AAGTAGTGGATTCATTTCGACACCGAGCAAGATCCCATGATTTCCCCCCTTTAATTCATTCATTTCCATGCAAAAATATCGATGTCTCTTATGAACACTACACCATTCTCTTTTATATGTCTGTGTTGTATTTCAGAATAAAACTAGGATGCTAAATTTTATATATCTCTATTACCTCAAATATTTCAAGACATAACAATAATACATGATAACATTTATTTTTCTCTTAATATATATATTTTTTTTCTTTTCGGTTTTTCTAATATACT
>NW_021377583.1:0-430 GCF_001605985.2 Dendrobium catenatum
ATAAAGGCTGAATGATTAACTTCCTTATTTAATCCACACCTAATTCTAACACCCTAACTAGGTTCACCTATAATCAATTCCCTTGGGTGATTTTTAGAATATCTCAAATATCTAGGCAAAGGGTTTTCTATCTCCAAATTCTATTTCACATTTTCTTCCAAGTTTATTCTATCAATCTTTTGGGAGTTATCCCCAATCTCATCTTCAATAACATTTGGCTCTTCCAAATTTCTAGATTCATCAAATACAATATGTGTGGTCTCTTCAATGACCAAAGTTATTTTGTTGAAGACCCTATAAGATTTTCCAACACTTAAATATCCAATAAAAATTCCTTTATCTGATTTTGGATCAAATTTTCCAAAGGCAGATTTTCCATTATTATGAATAAATACCTTGCAACCAAAAACATGCAAATGTAACAAATTAG
>NW_021377584.1:0-1360 GCF_001605985.2 Dendrobium catenatum
CGTGCCACGTCCCTGCTGGCAAGAGACTGTTTGAGGATGAATCAAAGTGATACATCCGACACACATTTACTCTTTGTGAGCTGAGGTTAATTTCAAATTTATCACCCCCGACAAATGGTTGAGGGAGGTGGATGATTTTTAATTTTAGTTTTAAGGTGATATATTTCATTTCAGAGATTTGATTGGGTTTGAGACTTAACCCCTTCGGTTGAGATTTTCTATCAACACGGCCATCATCAGGGTGATATTAAGGTCACTTATATTTTTTTAGGATTTTGGGAGGCATTTTGCATTTCAAGTCGTGTCGACTCCAGTCCTTTTGAGGAGGAGGATGAAACTTGAATATTTTACCCGCGTAGCATTCTCGAATCATTGGATTTGGGACTTAGATGTAACGATTGGAGCACATGCGGGCTGTAGCATTTGACCCTGCGCAGCATTCTCGGATATTAGTATTTATACATTTAACATATTGACCGGAGCACATGCAAGGATTTATTTAGTTCAAGTGGTCATATTTAATATAAAGGGGCATTTTAAAATATTTAAATATGATCTATTTATGAGAATGATTTTATTTAGGAAATGCCCGCTATTTCACTTAAGGGCCTACGAACGCCTTCAACACTTATGCTACCATAATCATAACCATTGTTTTATATTAAAACATAAGTCTCAAGCCATATTGCATTGGAATATTATCCATATTAACACTTAGGGAATTTCAAATGCACTTTCTCAATTGAAAGGTTACCCGTCTTTTGATAACTTTGGTTATATATGAAGGAATATCAATGTCTTAAACCAAATAAGATGCAAAAAAAAAGACTAATATAGGTCTATTAAAGTTTCATCAGTCATCAGTCGAGAGTATATCTTCCTTCAATAATTTAGTTTCAAACATATTTCAATGTGATGACATTTTTAGAAATTAATGATTTAAGAGCTTTTGAATTAATGTTGGTAAAATATTTTGAATATTTGATAAGATAATCCAACATCAACAAAGTCTATTTAAATTACATAGAAATCAATATCTTTTATGATTTGACAAAAATGGCTCAAAATATATTAACTATTTCTTGGAGTGCGAGATCTTGATTAAAAGCTTATTTTGTATATATCACATATCAATTTAATTTTAAATCAAGTTCATATTTCAATCCATTTTCAAGTGTAGGTCAAACATTTTTTTTTTTATCAAATTTTATTTAAAATTGATTTTAAATTTGAATTATGTTCAAATCAATTTTCAATTTTGTTTAGTCCAAGTCCTTTGTTGTTCACTGAAAATTTCGGTAGCCTCCCGACGTCTCCTCCCCACCGAGGGGGAAATCAGGACGGCACTGCCGTAATACTT
>NW_021377585.1:0-228 GCF_001605985.2 Dendrobium catenatum
CTCTAGAGCTTCAACAAGAATCTCTCTAGAGCTTCTTATGCCAAGCTCTCTAGAGCTTCTTGTTAAGTTCAACTTTTCTCTAGAGCTTCAACAAGAATCTCTCTAGAGCTTCTTATACCAAGCTCTCTAGAGATTCTTGTTGAGTTCAACATTCCTGATGAAAATGAACGTCTGCAAATCCTACAAATCCAAACGAAGAAAATGAAAGAAAACACTTTTTTCTAGTTG
>NW_021377586.1:0-1613 GCF_001605985.2 Dendrobium catenatum
CATGAATTGAAGTCCCTTGGAGAAGGGCAAAGAATCAACCGTCAGTCTTTGGAAGAGTCCAAGGCTCACGGTTTTTATTTTCTATCGTTTGTTTCTATCTTTCGTTTTATCGTTGTTTTGATTTCTTCCTTCTTATCTCTCCCCGTTGTCGTTTTCATATTCTTCCTCCTCCCTCAACTTCTCGGCCAAACACCCTTTTGGATGCTGCCGGCCCCACCCTCTAGCCGCCGGCCACCACCCACCACCTCATCTCAATTGAAATCCTTGCCTAATTTGGGTGGACATATTGTGGGCTGATTTTAAATTCAAAATCTTGTATTTTGAAATTCGAAATCGTGCCTAATTCTTGAAAGCTATTTTTGGAAAGTTTACATTTTTAAATCCGATTTGAATTTCAAATTCGCAAGGGATTTAATTGGTTCTTTACTTAATTCCCTAACATTAAGAAAATTCCATTAAGTCCTTCTTAATTTAAATTCATTTGAATTCTAAATTCAATTTGAAGAATTTTAAATTCAAATTTGGGAACATTAAATCACCTCATTAACTCCTCTTGCTTGGCCGAATTTTCCTCAAGCCCCACCCCATAATTTCTTTCATAAAATCTGATTTCAGGTTTAGGAAATAAATTTCTTTTCCTCCAATCAGCCATACGGCTTGGCCCCTTATAATTCCACGTGGAAATCCTTTCAAGTCTATTTCCTTCATAACCTGAGAATCTCTCAGATTCCCCAAAATTCCATCCCGCCTCCCCTCCTCTTCCTCTCTCCTTATTCCACCTCAGCTTCTCAATCCCGCCAGCAATAATTCTCCTAAGTCTTATTTCTTAATCTAATTCCCCAAATCAACTCATTGATTTAGGAATAGAAAATCCCTCAGATAAAATTCCCTCCCTCTCTCTACAACCCGCCTGTTACTCCTCTTAATTGCTTTCATTGCTTCCCTTATTCAATTCACGGATTCAAGGATTTAATTTTTCCCTCAGCCTCCCTTGGATCCCACTGCAGCTAGAGAATTCCAGCTCACAACCCTTAGCCGTTTTCCTCACAGGTTTTGAATAAGAAACCTGAAGAAAATTTCAGATTTCCTGAATTGCCTTTTCAGATTTTTGGAGAGGAGATCCTCTCGCTAGCAAAGCCGTCCTACCCGTTCTACATCAGTTTGGTATCAGAGCATGGACTCGGATCAACTTGAAAGGACTCTAGACTGGGTGGCAGGTCAACTGGGCACCATTAGTCAACATCTCAAGGAGAATCAAGCGGGCTTAGCTGACTTCCACCGTCAAACAATCGGACGACTCGATAACCTAGTGCGAGGTAGGACTGACCCATCGCTTTACACACCTGCAAGATCCCCTTCCTCAAAAGATAGAAAAAGGGCACCAAGAGACAGAGAGATAAGGGATAGAGTGGACAAATGGATGGAGGCTAATGAAGCTTTCAATTTCCCAATCATTGTGCAAATCAAAGAGGAACATAAGGCGATCAAGGAAGAACATGAAGGAGAATATGAATTGGTTGACAACGAGGAATGCGTGACTGCAGATAATATAGAGGGAGATTTGGTTGATTCAATCGCAACTCCTACAGAAGCAAAGGTTTCTCCTGACCCAG
>NW_021377587.1:0-2079 GCF_001605985.2 Dendrobium catenatum
TCCTCATAATTTTATCTAGTCTAAACAAAGTTTACAAGTATCCACTTTTAAATATGCAAGAGTTCTAATTGTTATGATGTTGACAATTGCACCTAGATTAATAAGGACACAAGTCAAATTAAAATTGTTTATATTCACACAAATGTATAATGAAAGACTATGATCTACGATTCCCAATAGATGATCTTCATCTAAAAATGTGACTCCTACAACATCCTAAAATTGTAGAACTTATTTGAATTGTCATGATGCTATCTGAGCCATACAAATGTCTAGGATGCGTAAAGATTTGACTAAATCCTTCCTTATTTCATTACAGAAAACTAGAGTTTAAAACATATTTTGTTTCATTGGCAGCTTGTTTAGATGTGCTATGATGTTTTTAATCCATGTTAGGAACTTCAAGATGTACTACATCTAAATTATATACTGGTTGAGATAGATTTAAAGTATATGGATTATTTATAATTTTCTTTTTTTTATCGATAGCTAAAGCTCTCAGAGGTAGAACCTTACTATTGTCATGGTTTACTTAAACTACCTCTTTTGGAGAGGAAATATAAGGTTGGGTTGCTTATTTATTATTGATTATCTTTAAATTTTCCAATAAAGGACTATTTGATAAAGTAATTTATATTCAATGTTGATAGGATTACCATGAACATCAAGAATAAGGGAATCATTATTAGACATATATTGAAAAAACCCTTTGATTCATTTATTTACATTAATAATTCTCAGAAATAATTTTTTTGTCATTTGACTTCTTACTTGGATATTTATTAGTAGAACTAAACCAAATATAAATGGAATCCTTTTTCATTGACTTTGTATTACTAGGTAGGGGAAAAGTCAAACAATGTTAAAGTTTTAGGAAATTTAGACTCCGCATTTGTAAAAAAAAACTATTTTGTTATATACAATTTTAATTTTAGCCTTGCATTCCTCCTTTAAGACTAAATAAGCTTGCCATACTTGCACTTCTTCAGGCTTTTTGGTCTAAAGATTTTTCTATTTTTTGCCAAGAGCTACTAGATCAACCTTTGATGGAACATTATACTCTTTTTAAACGGTTAAGTTTTACATTTGAGTTATTTAAATATCTCCCTTTTCACTTCTGGAGAGAGATATGACTGATATCCAAACTGCTGATCTTTTTATGGTCCACTGAACTACTTATACATTGAAGGTCGACTTATATTTTAACATAAATCTATATCGATTATTTTCCCTTGTCAATAAAAGATGTTGATCCTAATTTATCTTATAATGCTTTTGAGGCTTTAACTTTTCATACATGCTAAAGACTAATCCTTCAAGAGAGAAAGTTGAGAAGCTTCCCCTTTAATATTAGTGGCTTTGCTAAATAACTTTTTAAAAGTTTAATTATAAAATCATTGAGTATAAAGGCCATTAGACCATGAATACTTATTAGAAGGATCTATATATATTTTTTTTATTTTATTATTATTTTTTTTTGAGAAAAGCAGAAACTGCATTAAAATGAAAAAACAAAGCAAAAACAACTTCAAAGTTGATTCATCCTTCATTATTTTAATAAATGAAAGAGGAACCTTATCCAAACATAAGTCTTCCCAAGTAAAACTACCAACAATAGTATAGCTAGCACACAAATCCACTAGCTTATTACCCTCCCTTTTAATACATTTGAAAATAACATTATTAAACTCTTGAAAGAATTCCAAATTTTCCATACCTTTGATCCCTTGGTTCATCGCACAGTGAATAACTTTGAACACATTTGAATTGTCACAATCTATGATTGCTCCTTTATACTTGAACATCCAATCCTTAATCACCTCTTTCAAGGATTTAATAGCAAGCATTTCCAATTGATTTATGTCCCAATGATTATAAGATTTACCAAAAGCCAATAAGAATCTTCCTTTGCAATCTCTTACAACACCACCAACTCCTGCTCTATATGAAGAACAAAGGGCGGCATCTACATTGATCTTCAACCAACCGGGTGGTGGGGGATGCCAAGCATTAGACAACCAAAAAGACTGATTAACCTCCCCATTTTCTGGATATAAGTCAAAAATCTTCATAGAAAAT
>NW_021377588.1:0-508 GCF_001605985.2 Dendrobium catenatum
CGAAGTCGTCCGGTGCGAGGTGGCTGAGTTTTGGTCGGCCATGAAGTTTTTAGATCTGAGCCGTGAGGCGACGGCGCTCTGATACCATAAAGACGTCTGAAGATTACAGAAGACAGAGTTCTTGCCTGAGGCAAGATGACGGAAAAGGGAAAAGCAGAAACAGACAGAGAAATAGAGAAAATAGAAAAGTATATATTGTTCTATATTGTTTTAGTACAGGAGATGATATATATAGACTAAGTAAAGCAAGAAGGTACAAGAGACTGATGACGTGGACTAATACTTTAACATCATCTCCCAAATCCAAGCCCAAACTAGATCTCACGAAATTAACAGATCAAAATCCTTGGTCGATTCCCTAAACCTCAAAACCCTCTTCACGACCTTTGATGCCTTGGTATCTATCGCGTCACTTGTGTGAATAGGGCCTGCAACAACATACTTACGGGTCGGGTCGGTTGACCCAAACCTGAAGCGGGCTGGGTTCGAGTTCGAAGAACTAACCCGT
>NW_021377589.1:0-248 GCF_001605985.2 Dendrobium catenatum
ACGTGGTGATTATTGTGTGCCACTACATTCATTCTCTTCTTATGTTTTCTCATTAGTAAAATCTTGATGGATTGGAGTAGAAGGGGTTTCAGATCCTCTACTAGCCCCACCCCGTGATACAACCTTCTTAGCTTATCTGAATAATTTTCTTCATGTCATGTCCAATAAATTTATAGTTTAATATAATATCAAAACTCACAAATGAAATAAGAATATATATATGCTACATTTGTTTGCATATAATGAAG
>NW_021377590.1:0-216 GCF_001605985.2 Dendrobium catenatum
GAAACTTGCTCTATACGAAAGATCTAGTCTGGAATTTTAAACTAGGATGGTGCCACATAAGGCGTGCTCCACCACTAGGGGATCTAATCCTAAGGAGAGAAAGCACGATGACTCACATCTATCCTTAAGGAAAGGAAAACTAAAATGATCTCGTGGGAAGGAAGCATTGTTTCCAAGAAAAAGATCGGATCTAGATTTGAAGTTTAGGATGGTGCC
>NW_021377591.1:0-484 GCF_001605985.2 Dendrobium catenatum
TGATTAATATAACCAATCCTATATAATGTGATTATTATTGTTTATTTGTGTTATAGTTGTACATAGAAATTTGATTTAAAATAAGGTAAAACTAAAAAAAAAAATCTTATTATATAAATTTAATATAATTTTAAATAAAATTTTATACTAACTATAATTATTTGGCCAACAGCTTCATGCATGTTCGTCCCATACTTGAAAGACTTAAATCATTTATAACATGTTTAAAGTGACATAATTAGTATTCATTTATTTTATGAAAGTTTTACATTATGACATATTCTGTAATTTATGCATTTTTTAATGTAATATTTTGAATAGAATTATGTCTCTATGCCCACATAAAAATAGCAGTTCATTAGACAAACATAGGACACACAAAATGATGAACTAAAAGCTTTTATTTTATTACAATAAGAATCACTTCCCCTTAAACATTTTTTTTATAAGATTAAAAATTAAAAAAACTCAAAACCAATGCAAC
>NW_021377592.1:0-265 GCF_001605985.2 Dendrobium catenatum
TTGGCGTCCGGATGTAGAGCTACGTCAGGTGTCCGGACCTAATAAAAAGCGCAATGTAATTGATCAAATAAACTCTCAAGTCCAAAATTGTAGAAGGAACTCTATGGTTAATCAAATTTTATTAGATATAATACAATTATATGTTAGATAAGACAAATTCAAAATTGGATCATATAAAACTATAAATGATGCTATTCATTTGTTCTCATATTTTATATAAATTAATTTTTATTAATTATATTTAAATAAAAAATATAAAAGAAAA
>NW_021377593.1:0-12028 GCF_001605985.2 Dendrobium catenatum
AGAGAGGTATTGAAAATACTAGCTAAGGTGGCTACTAAGCCACGCTGGTGAGCTCATAAGGTCACCTTCAAAAAAAATCCTAGGGAGCTATCCTAAGATTGGATTGGGGCAGAAGTCAGTGGCCCTAAACTCCATATCCTAAGCCATAATCAACAGCACAAAAATAACCAGATCCTAATTCTTCAATTGGATAGGCTTAAATCGGGCCCAATTGAAAATTTAAGGGTCAACCCATGACCCTTAAACTCAAAATTGGGGAAAAAGTGCCCTTAGACTTTTAAAATAGGGAGAGACAAAATTTGGACATAGTCAAGACTGCCCAAAATCAATTCTCCCAAGTTCCATGCCTGCTGGAGACTTAACTACAAACAGTATTGCATAATTCAAATAATACCATTAATGAAATTAAGCTTAACATACCATGCAATTAGGGCCTGGAACCATAAGGCTTTTGAAGATCTTCCCTGAGACCTTTCCAATGAGCCTACCAAAAACCTAATTTGGTCAAGTGTGGCAGGGAGATATGGATTTATTGAAGTTCCCTTGGATTTTCCTGGAATTATTAATCCAGACCATTTACACAGTCAGGCTCCGCGCTTGTACAACGCGGCGCGTCCCGATTGCCTGGGGCAAATCCAAATATGGCGCTGACTGGGTAACGGTCGGATTCAAATCGTAGCCGTCCGGATGCGGGATCGGAAACGGCTAGGATTCAAGGCGGCTTCGGAAACCCACGGGAATTTAATTTCCGAGCCGTTGATCGGAATCATGGCTGAGATTTCGTCTTCATACCTCGCTCTACCCGAGGCGTGAAAACCTCTCACGGCGTGATTCGATTGATCGCCGCCGGCGAACTTTGACAAAAATTTTCAGCAGGGAGGATCAGGGGGGTGGAAACCTTCAAATCCAAACGGTGGAAATCCGTTGGGGTTAAGAGTTTTCTTCACACTTGACCCGGACTACCTTAGCTAGCGGAGCTCGGGATGAAAGGAAATTACCCGCAGAGAAAAGTCTCAAAACGAATGAGCTTCTCTATCTGGAACAGCTTCAGGAGACGAAGGCGAGCAGGTTTCCTTCAGAGCCGCGACTGGAGAACGGCTGGAGGTATGACTTTGAGGCCGGGAACGCCGAAGCCTTTCGCCGGAGTTCGCTCGAAGCGATGGAAGGGGCGGTCTGGGAGCTCGAAGGAAAGGTGCTGGAGATCGAAGGAGCCTCTGGGGGAAACCGTTCCGAAAAAACTCTGGATCAGTCTGGCGAGCCCTTGGGAGCACCACCTTATTCAGGCCTCCTCCGCGAGCTCGGATGGCCAGAGATTCGAAGTGGAGGAGGTCGCGGAATTGGATGCCGAAAGTGGAAAGGGGCACGCATTGCCAGAGAGCTCGTGAGGCCTCAAGCCGGCGAGCCACATGCCTTTGGAAGGCTTTCGTCTGGGGGGACCAACCGAGCTTGCTCTCCATTTGGTTCCGACGCGCCGCACGGCCATGGTCTGGGTCGGATTGACCACAGAGGAAGGCCGATGAGGACATGCTGGAAGCCTCAATTGTGCGAGTCAAATTGGCCTGGGGAAGCTGGGAATCGACCTGGTGGCTCGGTTGGGCTCGAACCTGCTATGGTTTTGAGTCGGATTGAGCTCGATTCAGGTCAAGACCAAGACCTGGGTTTGGTAATGGGAGGCCAGGTCTGGGTCTGGTGCACCCAATGCAAGTGGCAATCGGGTCGAATTCGATCTGGATTAAAAGATGGCTCGGGTTGATTCCCCAAACCTTGCTCGTTCGGGTGCAATTTGGCTCAAACCCAAGGTCAGGCCGAAGACATGGGGCTTGAAGTGGGAAGTGGTCTGGGTCTGGTGCAGCCCATGCAAGTGGCAAATTGGGTTCAAATTTGATCTGTGTCAAAGGTTGGCTCGGTCCAAAGTGTTTTGGCTACTTTGGGTTAGCCTAACTATTGACCAAGCTAGCTCAAGGCAGGGCTGGCTGGAGGAGGTGTAATTAGGACCTAGGGCCACCTATGGGAGGTGTTTTGGCCACGGTTTCAATTGGATTAGGTTGAGAGTTGGCCCAATCCAAGTGTATAGGCACTTGGCTAGCCTAACTCTTGACCTAAATGAGCCCAAGGGTTGGGCTGGTCAAGGAAGGGTGTAATTGGGTCAATGGGCAACCCAATGGCACCTTGAATTGGATTCGATTTGATTAGAATTAAGGAATGGACTCCAAGGGAGGTCTCTCTTGGGTCACTTGGGTCCAGCCATAAGGCTAACGCCAAGTAAGCCCAAGGACCTTGGATGACGCAAGAGGGGTCTCTTGGGTTACCACAAGGTTCATCCCTACATTCAAAGGACTTGGAAATGGAGTAGATTCAAAATTTAGAAAAGGGGGAGGGGTGTATGGGTCCATGGGTCAAACTTGGTTGACTTGGTACCAACCAGGTTGAACCCAAGGTCTGGTTTGGAGTTTCAACAAAGATTGAGTTTGATATTTGAAATAATAAACTATTGGAGGTGGTTGTCAAAGGTTTGGAGTATTTGATTTGAAAATCCGCATTTAGCCAATCTCATAAGGGTATTTGGTCAATTTTGACCTATTGGTCAAATGCTAGTCAAAAAAATGGTCTGAAAATGCAGTTTACTGCTCAAATGGGTTTAAAAATCAAGGTCTGGAAGTGATTGGAGGCTTGGAAAAGGTCAAGGTCAAGAATCTCAAAGGGGTCAGGCTCAGTGGCATAGGCTGTAAATATTTGAGGTTTTACAGCTTGGATTTTAATTCAAAATTCTGGGGTTAAAGACCTCAGAATGGCTCAAAATTGGAGGTAGCCTCTAGAGACAGTGCTTATCACTTTGCAAGTGATAGACCCTGAATCAGAGGCCATTTGACTGGGTTTTAAATGTTTGAAAATTCTAAAAAGGTCTTTAGGACAAGGCCTTAGACTTGGGTTTGTCGGATTTCTGGATTTGAAATGAATTTCAAGGTTTGAATATTAAATTGAAGTATCCAAACATTTAAATCATGTTGTGATTGTTAATAGATGGAAAGGGTCAAGGCTAGATAAGGTAGGCAAAGTCTAGGTTAAAATTTGGATGTCAAATTGTGGCCACAAGGTTTGGATGATGTTTGAAATTTGAATTAATTTGGATTTGAATTGAGATGGATGTTTGAGATTAAATTGATCAAGGTAGGAATAATTTGAAATTGGAGTGGATCAAAGGTATGAAATTGATTTAAATTGAGTTGATCAAAGGTGGAGTTGATTGAGTCTGGAGTGATCCTAAGATCTAGAGGAGGATGTTCTAAGGATCTAGATTTTAAGGAATCCTAGGCTCTAGAATAGAGCTCTAAGGTCTAGTCTAGGAAGTATCCTTAAGGTCTAGAGTGGATCCTATGGTCTAGGATCTTAAGTCTAGGATTTCTAGAATAGTGGCTTAGTGACCTCATACAAAAATGAGGTCAACAAATGGACCCCAATGGTGTGTGAAGGAACTTCTGCTGCACACATTGGCGTTGACCGAATGGAAGTAGAATTTTAAATGGAAGGGAGATATCTCCCAACCTCAACCTATAGGATGCTAATGGAAGGCTTACACCTATTGATACAAGGAAAACTGGTAAAACCAAGGTAGGGAATACCTAACCTTGGGTCTAAGAAAGGGCATCACCCAACCTTAGAGTCTACAGGATGCTGATAGAAGACTTACTCCTAGTAGACAAGAACTGGAGAAACAAGGTAGGGAATACCTAGCCTTGGGTCTAAGGAAGGGCATCACCCAACCTTAGGCCTATAGGATGCTGATAGAAGACTTACTCCAATAGCAAATAACTGGAAAACCAAGTAGGGAATACCTACTTTGGGTCTAAGGAAGGGCATCACCCAACCTTAGGTCTACAGGATGCTGATAGAAGACTTACTCCTAGTAGGACAGATAACTGGAAAAAGGTAGGGAATACCTAGCCTTGGGTCTAAGAAGGGCATCACCCAACCTTAGGCCTATAGGATGCTATAGAAGACTTACTCCAAATAGGACAAATCTCTGGAAACCAAAGTAGGGAATACCTAACTTTGGGTCTAAGGAAGGGCATCACCCAACCTTAGGCTACAGGATGCTGATAGAAGACTTACTCCTAGTAGACGAGATAACTGGAAACCAAGGTAGGGAATAACCTAGCCTTGGGTCTAAGGAAGGGCATCACCCACAACCTTAGGCCTAAGGATGCTGATAGAAGACTTACTCCAATAGGCAAATCAACTGGAAAACCAAAGTAGGGAATACCTAACTTTGGGTCTAAGGAAGGGCATCACCCAACCTTAGTCTACAAGGATGCTGATAGAAGACTTACTCCTAGTAGACGGATCAACTGGAACCAAAGGTAGGGAATACCTAGCCTTGGGTCTAAGGAAGGGCATCACCCAACCTTAGGCCTATAGGATGCTGATAGAAGACTTACTCCTAAATAGGCAAAGGATTAACTGGCAAAACTAAGGGTGGGTGCCACGAGAGGGCGTACTCCCACACTAAGCGAAAGGTCATGTGGGAGAAACTTGCTCCACACAGAGGACCCTCAACTGGCAAACCTAGGATGGTGCCACGAAGGGTACTCCACACTAGCGAAATGGAATCAGGATGGTGCCACGAGGGCGTACTCCACCACTATCCCCGGACAAGCTAGGGTGGTGCCACAGGAGGGCGTACTCCACCACTAGCGGTCTAATCCTAAGGGAAGGAAAGGACCTAGCCTTAAAGGAAAAGGCGAAGAGCGTTAAAAAAAAACTTAAAAAAAAAAGGAGAATTCAAGTTGTAAATCAAGAAAAGGAAGTTTTTATTGATTGATAAAATGAGCTACATCAAGCATAGTATTTTCTTAAGAAACGCCCATTAACAGGTAGCATTGGTGGTTCCCTTTAACAATCTAAACTAAACTGATACGAGCCTCCCTTCGTAGACAGTCTCTATAACGAAGGGTTCCTTCACCATAGGTTCAAATTTGCTCCCAGCTTCCGATGGGCCAAGATAGGCCTCCGAAGGACCAATACCAAGTCTCCCGCTGGAAGGTCCTAGGTCGCACTAACTTTCATGGGCTTGAACCATACGGGATTTATACAACTCTAAACTTTGTTGAGCTTGGAGACGTCGGCTCTTCAAGGCCTTCGAGTTCTTCCAATCGTAGTTTCGCATTTTGTTCATTGGTAATTTTGATTCTGAACGTGCAATTCCTAAGCGAAGGGATTTGTATTTCCAAAGGTAACAGCCTCAGATCCATACACTAGTGCAAACGGGGTGGATTTGGGTCGGGGTTCTATAAGTGGTACGATAAGCCCACAAGCTTCCACCAACCGCTCATCCACTGCCGTTTTTATCATCAAGGGTCTTTTTTGACAATTTGCACCAAGGTTTTGTGAAGGCCTCGCCCATCCATTCGCCCGAGGGTAATAGATCGTCGAATATCTCCAATCAATATTATGGCGCCTTACAAAAAATATTGATTTTTGTAGACTTGAATGCGGAACCCTTATCGGATATGATTCTGCGGTACGCCGAATCGATATACAATATGGTCACGAAAGAATTTAAGACATGGTGTGATGTTACGTTTCGTGGGGAATGCTTCCGCCCATTTTGAAAAGTAATCAGTTGCAGCTAATATGAAACGATGACCTCTCCGGAGGGAGGGTCAATCGGCCCCAATGATATCCGTGCCCCAACTCTCGAAGGGCCACGAGGCTATCGTAGGGTGTAACACATTAGGCGGCTGATGTAACACACCATGGACCTGACATTGATGACAGTGCTTTGCAGATTCTATGCAATCGTCAATCATTGTAGGCCAGTAGTATCCAAGTCTTTAATCTTAATTTCATTTTTTGGACCCGATTGATGAGCACCGCACAGTCCTGAATGAACTTCATTAACAATTTTCTGGCTCTCGCTTGTTCAAACAGCGCAGCCACAGTGATCGAAAGACGACGGTAACAACAGTCGTTAACTAGTGCATATGATAGGGCACGTTTCCTAATCTGTGTGGAGAGTGAATTTATCCTGGGGAAGCTTCCCTTCTTAAGGTAATCGACTAAGGTCGTCTCCAATCGCCTTCTTCGTCAGTTGTGAAGAGGAGAAAGGTCTGAAGGGGAGTCTTATAATGTTTCCAAATCTATAAGAGAAAGAGCTTACGACCCTGTATCTCTAAGGGATGGAATCCTCCTCAGGACATGCAAATTCCTTTGCAAGTTCTTGCTAAGGCATCCGCCGCAGAAATTGCTTCCACGGGGAACCCTATACAAAGTAGCAATGGGGATTTGTTCCAACAAGTGAAGTGTATACTGGTGATATTTTAGGAGATTCGGATTCAAGACTTTATAAGTTCCGGCGACTTGGTTAATAACCAGTTGGGAATCCCCAAAGATCTTAATCTCTTTAATCTCCATTAGAATTGCAAGTTCCAAACCAGTTATCAGAGCTTCGTATTCAGCTTCGTTGTTTGTGCAAGGCTCCGAAAGTGTAGGAAAAATGCATCATTCTTTTTCTGGTGTAATAAAAATTAGACCGACTCCAGCCTTTCAGGAATACAGATTGTTGGGTCGCAAATCCTACGAGAGGATGCTGCCCCATCAAAATATATTCCAGATGGCCTCTCTGATTCCCCAAAACTCATGATTTGTTCGTCGGTAAATTCATCTTCAGAGGAGAATCGCGGCAGCGGGTGTGCTGCCAGAAAGTCGGCAACAGCCTGTCCTTTCACAGCACGAAGGGGAGTGAAAGTAATCCTCAAATTGCAACATATCATAGACCACACGCTAAACGTCCTGACAACGTAGTGGGTCATAAGATATTGCAAAGGATTAACTCTTGAAATCAACTGATTGAGTGGGAGAGCATGTAATGCCTCAGTTTCTGAGCTGCAAAAACTAAAGCAAGACAATGCTTCTCAATTAGACGGGTATCGAATTTCAGTAGGAAGGAGTCTTCGACTAAGGTAGTAGAGAGCATTCTCTTTCCTTCGTCCGTTAACTTGAGCTAACAGGCGCACCTAAAGACTCATCAGAGCTCGGTGTAGAGGATTAATGGCTTTCCGGAATCGGAGCTGCCAAGACTGGCGGGTTAGAAGGTATTGTTTGATATCGTCAAAAGCATTCTGACACTTCTCGCCCCATACGAATTTAGTATCCTTTTTCGCAAGGACAGAAAAGGGTTGACATCTCCCGGAAAGATTAGAAATAAACCTCCTTATATATGCCAATCTACCTTGTAGAGACCTTAACTGAGTAAGCTCTTAGGGATGGCATATTCTAAGATGGCTTCAATTTAGCAGGATCTATCTCATTCCGCGGTGCCTACTACGAATCCTAGAGAATTTTCCCGAAGCGACGCCGAAGGCGCACTTCAAGGGTTCATTTTCAAATCGTAGCGGCGCAACCGTTCGAAAACAACTCTTAAGTCATACAGGTGAGCCTCTTTAACCTTGCTCTTGACAACTAAATCATCAATATAACATTCAACTTGATTATGAATTAAGTCGTCAAAGATACGGGTCATGGCCCGTTGGTAGGTTGCTCCGGCATTCTTTAGCCGAATGGCATTACCTTATAACAAAAGATTCCAATAGGGGTTCTGAACGCCGTATTTCTCTCATCTTCAGGGGCCATCTTGATTTGGTTATAACCCGACGAGCCATCCATGAAGGAGAAAATAGCATGTGAGGAGGCAATGTCCACCATGAGTTCTGTTATTGGTAGAGGGAACTCATCTTAGGGCATGCCTTATTCAGATCCCTATAGTCGACACAAATCCGAATCTGACCATTTTTCTTTCGAACTGGCACGACGCTGGCCACCCAAGAGGGGTATTGTTCCTCTCGAATGAATCCGGCTTCTGCCAATTTCTTAACTTCAGAAACGACTTGTTGCTCAATCTCTAAGCGCATGCGTCGAGGAGCTTGTTTAACAGGGATGGCATCATGCCGAACCCCAAGTTTGTGAACTGCTACCTCAGCAGGCAAACCTGGCATTTCGTCATATGTCCAGGCAAAGCAATCCCTAAACTCGAATAACAACTGGATTAAGTCTTGGGTTTCACCCTCGCTCAACAAAGTACTTATGAAAATCGGACGGGGGTCATCATCGTTTCCAGTTAATTTCTCTAACTCATCGACTGTCGACTTAATTTCCTCTTCAAATTCAGGGGGTGCATCCCGAACTTGAAGATCATCGGGATCGTCTAAAGTCTCCAAACAGAGTCCATCCAAAGGACAAGGAGGATCTGTAGGGACATTTGGAGAATCGAGATGGTAAGTTATCATTAGGCAATACTCATCATCTCAATGAACTAACTGTTCCAAAGCCAATACCACTACGTTGGATTTTTATTTATTTTTGTTCGCCAATATTCTCGTGGTATCTAGCTTGACCCTTAGTCCATGGTGTATGGTAAGAACCTTTAGAAAAAGTATTTTTTACACACACAGGGAAGTAGCCGAAAGGTAATTCCATTAATTCATTAAAATCTGCCTCCTCAAGGGTTTACATCACCTTCGTCCCTTGCGGAGGAGGAGCCAGAAAGAATTTCTGGACTTTCTTAACTTCACCATCCAAGTTGGGGGCCACTTTAACTTCCAACCCTACAACCCTGCCTGCCGACAGTGGGGTCAGAGAAAGGGCCTCAATCCTTCTAGTGAGCTTTTCATACATTGTTAATTCGGGCTCGTCACTTTTAACTTTTGAAATATCTACCTCAGGGTCACTGTCCTGGTCTAAGGTGAGATCAAATTTTGGAGGAGTATTTATGTTTGATAATCGAGAGAGAGGCAGCACCTTGACTTTCTAGCTCATCATCGAATCTGATTCCAAATCAATGTATACAGGTGCTGCTCTTCTGTCCTATGAAGCGCGGCCTCGACCTCGTGCCCTTAAAGCCATCCTCCCACCTCTTTGAGGTAATGTGCTTGGAGGTCTAAGGACAAAATATCAGAGTCGTCTTCACTACTCGATTGAATCATTTCTTGATTGAATATTTTATCTTTTCTTTCTTTTGGTTGAATTTTTGTTCAACCATTTTCTCCTCAAATTTGATCTCTAATTTAGAACGGGACGAGGACCCTTTTGGTACAAAATATGCAGCATCTTCGTAGATCCCAATTTCTTGAATCGAGAATGGTTGCAAATCACCCTTAATCACATGTTCAATGCCTCCGTTGATACTTATGCATTGGTGCAGGGTAGATGGAACCATTCTATATTCGTGAATCCAAGGTCTACCTAGAAGTGCGTTAAAGGACGTAGTCGAATCAATTATATGAAATTTAGCTTCAGTTTTTAAACCTCCTATCTCCAGGAGTAGAGTGATCGAACCTAAAGCTCTCTCGCGCCTTCTCGTTGAACCCACGAAGCACCAACCTGTCGGTTGAAAGCTTGCTAGTATCAACTCTGAGATAAGCAAGGGTCTTTATGTTCATCACGTTGACCGATGCACCCGGATCAACAAGGACTCTTGATAACTTGAAATTTCCCACATCTACGGTAATGTAGAGGGGACGATTGTGGTCAGCAGTTCTCAAGAGTAAATCTTCGTCTGAAAAGGTAACCCCAGGGACCTCTTTGAAGTAGAGAGCCTCACCTTCTGAAGTTGCAGCAACTGTGTTAAGCAAATCTCGGATCGAGAAGTGCTTTAATTAGAACTCCCTCATTTCTTTGGAAAGAAGGAGGGCGTCATAATACTTAATTTGCTGGCAACTTCCTAAGGTGGGCTAGAACTTTGTAATCAACCTTAGGACGACAGACTCGAAACCGGAGGAATTAAAGGGAATTCTGGTTGTTGAGGGGAATCCGGACTTAAATTTTCGAATGAAGGTTGCTTGCCTTTATCCTGAGGGGGCAACCTAGGGGGTAAGACTTTACCGCCACGGAGTTGCACCTGCTCGACGTCTTCGGGCGGGCAAACTAGGGCAGTGTCTACACACACCATAGGTTGGATCATCATTTCCTGAAAGCGAGTCAGAATCTGAAAGTTCTATCAAGATAGGATTTCCCTGAAATTGATTTGAGGAAATCACTTTCTGATAAAGCTTCACATTCGACTCTTCTTGAATAGTCGATTCGGAGGTTGGTTTGACTAACCTCATAATTTGTTTCATTAGGAGTTTGATTTGAAACAGGAGAGTCATCAATTTGCATTTGAGATTCATGGTTAATCATCAAGACAGAAGTAGAAGGATGTTTTTTATTCATCTTTTGACCCTTCGCCTTTGATGGGCAAGTAAAAGTCAGATAACAAAAGAGGGAAAGGGTTTTAACACCACCATCCGCCATTCTAAATACATCTCTCATCTACACACTTCTCTTTACAAAAAAATTTCTTCTTTCATTTTTCTCAGTAGTTTCCTAAGACTACTGGAGAGGGAAGTGGCTCAACATCCTTCTTGCGAAGCTCCAGGTCAAACTTTCCACACCGGGGCCTGGGCTATCGTAGTCAGCTGTTGAGAAAGACGAAAAGACTTGTTAATCGACTTTTTAAGTGCCCGGGACAAAGCAATGTCCCAACCATCTTCAACAAAACAAGAAGAGTTAAGAGGATTACCTGAAATGGTCTTAATTGAAGCCTTTTCTGGATCGACCAAGTATTCCTTAGGTATTATGATGTTACCTTGGGTGTAGTTCCTCTCAAGCCAATCTTTGAACACAACGCAGTCCTCAAGAGGGTGACTAAGCATCCTGTGGTACGGGCAATACTTGGGAATCTCTTCTTGCTCTCATCCTCAGGCCCTAGCCTCTGAACTGAAAATCCGGTTTCTTTAACAGACTTCTGAAGATCTTCTTAACTGACTCCCTTTTAAATGGATAAGGCTTTGCCAATCTCTCTCTAAAAGGGATGAAAGAGGGATCTCTAGTATGTTGAGGATATACTGAGGAACTATCTGAAAGGGCTGCTTCTGAGGCGGCTGTGGTGGAAGTGGAGTGCTAGGCTGACTAATCACTGGCCTCTTTCCTTTATCTACTGCTGAGACCACAGCTTTCTTTTCAAATGTTTTCACCAATTTTGGACCCTTCCTTTCTTCAGACTGCTCTCGTAAGAATGGCATCCTAGGAGCCTCTTCCTGCAAATTGCTAGCCTTATTAAGAAGTTTCTCAAAAGTTTTAATAGTGAAACCCTTCAGGAGAAAAGCAACAGGACCGTGGATATTCTTCAAAAGGATCTCCACAGCATGTTGTTCTTGCAACTGGGGTTCACACTTCATCGAGAGGTTTCGCCACCTCAAGATGTACTCAACTAGAGACTCTCCCGGCTTTTGCTTTTCAACCACGAGATCGCCCACGGTGGTGCGTTGTTGCGCCCCAGAAAATCTCTTAAGAAAGAGGTTTTCTAGGTCGCTAAAGGTTCTTACTGAACCGTTGGGCAGATCGGCGTACCATTCAAAAGCAATGCCGGAAAGACTACTTACAAATTGGCGAAATAGCAGAGCATCTGACCCTCCTGCGTTGCAACAGCTTGCTCGGAAGTGGGCCAGATGCTGTCTCGGATTTTCAATTCCAGTGAAAACTTTAAAAGTTGGTGGCACAAAGCCCTTTGGGTAAGGAACTAAGTCATATTCCTCGGGGTAGGGTCTACCCTTTGAAATAGACACAGTTCCTTGAGCATGGGCTAAGGCCTCCCTTACCTGGTCCTCAATTAACTGCTTGATATCCTTCTGAGGTGGGATTGAAGGAATGGAGGAGACTGCAGGGTGAACTGGAGGTGTCTCTACTGGACAAGGGAGAGTCACAGGTGGTGACTCGAGAGGTCTGGAATTAAGTTCTGCCCTTTTGGCCTTTTCTGTGAGCTCTCGAGCTGACTGGTGGATCATGAAAGACTCTTGCTGTGATTTGTCCAACTTCTCTTGCATTTCTCTAACTTGTGACATCATGCTAGCAAGCTGAGTCTCCAAGTTTTTTATATGTTCTTCATCTCTATCTTTCACAGACTCATCTGACTCTGACTCAACAGCATGTGGATCATCATCCTTAACAAATCGGCGCTTGCTGGGCTCAGCTTCTTTATTAGACCCTCTAGTTT
>NW_021377594.1:0-284 GCF_001605985.2 Dendrobium catenatum
AACCATAGAACCACCTCCAATAGACTCAAAACATCAAACCAAGCTTGTTGAGCCCAAATTCGAGTCCTGGGCCAACCTGGTTGACCAAGTCAACCTAGGTTGACCTAAATTCCCTTTAATATTTAAATAGGTTATTTTAACCTATTCAAGCAATTTAACCCTTTTAAGCTTCAAATCAACTCCAAACCATGGCTCAAATATTTTCTAATCATGGGCCAATAAAATCTAAGTCATGCTGACTTAGTCAACTTAAAAATACATGGTCAAACTTTCCTATACATGAG
>NW_021377595.1:0-274 GCF_001605985.2 Dendrobium catenatum
CAACCAAGCTCTTTTTGATGAGTTTAGGTTCTTAGCCATGTAAGATGAGTTAAACTAATTTGTTATGAATGATATTTGGGAGCTAGTAAAAAGACCAAAAGGACAAAGTGTAATTGGAACCAAATGAATCTTTAAGAATAAAATGAATGATTCTGGTGTGGTGGTTTGGAATAAGGCAAGATTAGCGGCTAAGGGGTACAACCAAATAGAAGAAATTAATTTTAAGGAGACCTTTTTCCCCTATAGCTAGATTGGAAGCCATTAGAGTGCAACT
>NW_021377596.1:0-266 GCF_001605985.2 Dendrobium catenatum
TGGGCTAAAACGTTGTAATCAACCTTAGGAACGACAAACTCAAAACCCTGAGGAATTAGAGAAAATTCTGATTGCTGAGGGGAGTTTGGATTTAAATCTTCATAGGGAATTTGCTTGCCTTTCTCCTGAGGGGGAAGCCTAGGGGGTAAGACTTTACCGCCGCGGAGTTGGACCTGCTTGATTTCTTTGGGAGGGAAAACTAGGGCAGTGTCTACGCACACCATAGGCATTGGATCATCATTTCCTGAAAGCGAGTCAGAATCTAA
>NW_021377597.1:0-1124 GCF_001605985.2 Dendrobium catenatum
ACAGGGGGGGGGGGGATCCAACTGATCAGGACAGCAAGGGCCGATCCAGCTAGAACCAAACCAGGGGGAATAAGGGGGGATTTCGGCCTCCTTGTGGGGCTCAGCAAAATTGTGATTCATTATGTTAGGAGGAGGAATAAGGAGAGAATTGTTTATGGAAAGATTTCCAATTTGAATTGTTTAAGAAAGCTTGTTTTGGGCTTATGTATTTGGGAAGGTTTTCTAAATCATGTTTAATTATTTAGGAATATTTATGAAATCAGGTTTAATTGTTTAGGAATATTTCATAAATTATGTTTAATTGTTTATGAAAATTCTATTTGTGTTATTATAACTAGGATTATTTAAGGGGGAGTTTTGAGTAAGGTTGAAATCATGATATTACTGAGTTTATTTTTTCCTAGTATTTGTTATGAGTTCCTAGAGGTATGTAGGGTTTGTGGGATTGAATAGTATATCAATTGTATATTGCTTTAAGTTTTAAGGATAAATTAGAAAACAATTAATATATTTGTGTTCCTACGCTTTTCTTCTCCTGTTTGCTTTTTTTTTTCAAGGTGCATCAAGATATAACTGGACTAGTTAGTGAGCTTGAAGATGTGAAAAATATTGAAATCAACTCAACCTATACTCTTTCAGAGTAAAAGATAATTCTCATCTCCTCGACCCAAAGAAACAATCAAACCCTGAGGGTTATCTATAGTTGTTCAGATAAAAGGTGCTTTAGAGACTTACCTTAAAGAAATAATCTATGTTACCTTTGAGATTGTGCCAGACTGAAATGTCCTTTCCATTGGAGAAATTATTATGTGCGGAGTCCGGACGTGATTCTACTTTCAGACTATAATTGTACATAGTGTGTAACACACTACGTACTTTTGTACACAGTGACACACTGTGTACACTCACATGTACAGACGTAACTCTATGTACACACAACATATTTTTGTACAAAGTGTGTACACACTGTGTACACGTAACTCTACGTCCAAAGTCCGCACATAATAATTTCTCCATCAATTGAGGGCATTTTGACCCTTAAGTCAATTGGATGAAAGAAAATGCCACATTTCCATTAAAAATATGCTAGGCTAGCATGCCCTTGGCGAGATAATGGGCAAATC
>NW_021377598.1:0-952 GCF_001605985.2 Dendrobium catenatum
TATATATATATATCAATTTAAATAAAATTTTAAAATCTGCTGTATATTAAAAGTAATATTTATATATATTAAGGTTTCTTCCAATTAATTAAAAATTGATATATTAATAGTATAGATATATGTTGATGATATCTTATTTTGATCGGTGAATAATACTTGATGTTAAGAATTTTTATCTATAATGAACCATGAGTTTAAAATGAGTATGATGGGTTCGTTATCCTGTTTTCTAGGATTTAATATGAAATAGGGGGAAGATGGTACTTTTTTAAGTCAAATTAAGTATATTAAAAAATTAATTAAGAATTTTGACATGAAAAGATGCAAAAGCGTAAATAACCCAATGAGCCCTAGGATTCCATTAAGTTTGGGAACCAATAAAAAATCTATAGACCCTAAAAAGACATAGAGGCATGAAATGATCTTTTTTATAATTAAGTGCTAGCTTACGTCCTTATATCCCATTTAATTTTTTTCGATGCTTACATGCCGGATCTTAAAAATCACATTTAATTTGGTCATAATAAAAAGAATTTTATGGTATCATTGGGACACCTAATATGGGCATTTGCTATCTTATGGATATTGTGTCATTTGACCTTGTAGGATATTTAGACTTAGATTTAACATGCTATAAAGTTGATAGTAAAAGTATATTAGGAATATGCTAATTTATTGGACATTCACTAATCTCTTGATCAAGTAGAAAATAAAACTCTATAGCCCTATTTACTATAAAAGTATAACACGCCATTAGGGAAGTTGTGTTAATTAAGGCTTCGTTTGGGACAGCTTTTTTATTGCTTTATAAAACGGAGTTTTAGTTAAAAAATAAAAAATTTGTACTAAAACTCAAGGCTTCGTTTGGGACGGCTTTTTTATTGCTTTCTAAAACGGAAGGCTTCGTTTGGGACAGCTTTTTTATTGCTTTCTAAAACGGAGTTTTAGTACA
>NW_021377599.1:0-343 GCF_001605985.2 Dendrobium catenatum
TTACCTTTGAGTTCCAAGTGAATCCTTCACGCTCTAGTAGTAAGAAATCTCCTACAAACACTCTCACACACTCTCTCCTTGACTCTCCTTTCAATTGGCATGAAGATCAGTAGGCAAAAAGATTAAGTGGCAGTATAAATTGGACTATTTCTATGAAAGACAAGAAAAACCGTCCAAAAACTGCAAATTTTCAAGTCAACACAGAGTTGATCGTCCTGTACGATCGTGGATCGTCCTGGACGATTTTACTTAAATGTGTAGAAATGAACCAAATGTATATTGGTACGAATTGAAATCATACCCGAGCTGTCACGACCCGACCCGACGGGGACGGATCCCGCCC
>NW_021377600.1:0-316 GCF_001605985.2 Dendrobium catenatum
CTTTAACCCTTTTGATTTTCTTTCCTAATTGCTAGCACCTCCTTTTGGGAAGATTTCAAATCCCCTTTCCTTCTCTCTAGCTGCCTCTCTCCTCATCCCTATCCTCTTAAATTATTTTCAAAGTTAAGGATTAATTAGAGGAGACAAATCTTCAAATTTCCCTCCAACCGAAATCCAAAATCTGAACCTAATATTTCCCTAAGAAATGAGTGACATCTCTCCCTTTGTCGTCGTTACATCCGATTCAACAAAAGAACGGCAAGTTTTCGTGACTTTCGACCTGACAAAAGGAACGTTGTCGAACAATCGAAGGAGG
>NW_021377601.1:0-355 GCF_001605985.2 Dendrobium catenatum
AACAGGGGTTTTACTTCTTCGGGAATTGGTTCTTCTTAATCTACACTTATTTCCCGGGCTACTAGCGCGTAAAGAGGCGCTCCCGACTCCAGTTCCGTACCTAGGTCCTTAGCAGTTATCAAGTTCACGCCCGCGTTGGGTTTCAGGGAGTTGGGCTTAACTTCTTCTTTAGTAGACTTAGGTTGAGTGGGCAACAGCTTAATCTTCTTGCCCTCGTGTTCAAACACACAGGTGTTGGATCGTCCATAAATGTAAAAGATCGAGGTCCTTCACCAGTCGTCGTTAGGTTTAGGTTGGGAAAAGGCACACCTAACAACATGCAGATCTAAGTAGTTCATCTTTTGAAGGCAGTGAA
>NW_021377602.1:0-751 GCF_001605985.2 Dendrobium catenatum
GCCATTAAACACAAGTTTATTGTTTCTTCCTCAGGTTTAGTCTTAGATGAATCTAATGCAGATTCCTCCAAGAACGCTTTTTGAACTCGCTTCTTATCCTTCCTAAACTTAGGTTTTTTCCTCACGCCTTTCTTTGCTTGAATTATCATAAAGTGTAGGACAATCAGCTCTGACATATCCAGGCTTCCTGCATTCAAAGCAAATAACATTAAAAGATCCTTTAGAATATTTATTATCCTTACCTTTTCTCCAATTTTGATGATGCTTATGACTCTTCCTTAGAAAGCTTTTGAATTGCCTTATGATTAAGGCAATGTCATCGCTTTCAGACCCGAAAAAATCATAGTCCATTTTATTGGCCTTCAATACCACAGTTTTCTCCTTTCTTTTCTCACATGCATCCAAATTTCTTTGATTCACTCATTACTCATAAGCAATGAGTGAGCCAAGTAAGTTGTCAATTGAATAAGTATTCAAATCTTTAGATTCAATAATGGCGATGATTTTAGCATCAAAAGATGAAGGTAATCATCTCAAAATTTTGTTCACTTTTTTATAATTTGAAAGTTCTCTTCCTAAGGCATACAAAGAAGTTACAATTTGAGTAAACCTTATATACATATCAGAAATTGATTCAGAAGATTTCAAACGAAAAAGTTTGTAATCATACAAGAGAATATTCAAACGAGATTGCTTAACTTTATTGGTTCCTTTATAAGTAATGCACAACCTATCCCAAATCTCTTTTCCA
>NW_021377603.1:0-220 GCF_001605985.2 Dendrobium catenatum
TTGACTACATAGGCCTGAAATTAGCCAATTGAGGACGGAGATGTTCAGGTTCAAGTTCCACTCTCAATGCCCTTTCTTGTGTTAGGAGTCTCTCTTGAATATTTTGAGAGTGACATTTTTATAAATTTAATCGAAAATCCAAAAATAATTCTTTAGATGGCACAATATTCCCCTAAATTATAGACCATTTTTTAGTATTTAGATGTCAAATTAAATACTT
>NW_021377604.1:0-351 GCF_001605985.2 Dendrobium catenatum
CCCATCGCCACCCATCTCTCCGGCCGAAACTCCTTCCAATCCTTCCCCCATATTTCCTCTGTTCTCCCCATTCCATAAGGAAAGTACATTATTCTATCTCCTTTGCTTATCATCGTACCGTCCGGAAGAACATCATCCCCTTTTGCATGCTTGGAATCCCATGCCACCGGTGGATACAGCCTCATACTCTCCAACAAACTCGCCTCCAAGTAGCTCAGCTTTTTCAAACTCTCGTAGCTCATATCTTCCTCACTCCTAAACAACTTGTTGATCTCATTGATTATTTTCTCTTCTACACACGGATGTGTTGAAACTAGCCAGAAGAACCATGTTAGCGCCGACGAGGTCGTG
>NW_021377605.1:0-208 GCF_001605985.2 Dendrobium catenatum
AGTTGCACTCGATCTTGTGGACCTGAAAAGTTAGTATACATGGCAGTTGCATACAATTATGAATGTTTGCTATCATCAAAATTCTAATCCATAAACTCAGATTTGCAACATATACAGTATAGAATCATGTACAAGGGAACAAACTAAAAAAATATGAAAGGATTTATGTCGAGATTTGCAAATAAAATTTTTACTTAAACACTTGGAC
>NW_021377606.1:0-207 GCF_001605985.2 Dendrobium catenatum
TCCCTGGGATTACTTCCTGAGGTTCCCCAATCTTTTGCGAGGATGCGGCACCATCAAAATATAACTCCCAGGTATTTCCTTCCTGCTCCTCTAAACTCATAATTTGTTCATCAGGGAGATCATAATTTAGAGGGGACTCAGCAGGGATCGGGTATGCTGCTAAGAAGTCAGCTACGGCTTGACCTTTGATAACACGTAAGGGTATAA
>NW_021377607.1:0-265 GCF_001605985.2 Dendrobium catenatum
AAAGGGGATAAAATTACCTCTCGACTTTTTAGGAGGGAATTGAATTTATCTTACCCATTACAAGAGATAATATAAAAATTGCCTCCTGTCTTTCAGGAGGAGAGTTGATTTTATTTCTCCCATTATAGGAGAATATAAAAATTGCCTCCTGTCTTTCAGGAGGATAGTGAATTTTATTTCTCTCATTATAGGAGAATATAAAAATTGCCTCCTGTCTTTCAGGAGGGAAGTGAATATTATTTTGCTCCTTATAGAGGAGATATAA
>NW_021377608.1:0-524 GCF_001605985.2 Dendrobium catenatum
TCACTTCCTTCTCTCCTCTCATTACTAGCGCCCAGTTGATTCACGACATTTTATCCATTGGTCCATCAACTTCTTTTCTTCTTTCCGTCGTGTATGCAGGCAATACTCCTATGGAAAGAAGGCCTTTGTGGCATCAACTCCAACAATTGGCAGAATCTATCTCCTCTCCCTGGATCATCATGGGGGACTTAAATTGTTACAGAGATGAGAAGGAAAAATCTGGTGGTAATCCTTCTCGCTTCAGTAGACATGAGGAATTAAATGGTTGGATTTTTAGCTCTGGTACTATAGACCTTAATTCTACTGGTTTGAAATATACCTGGTTTAATGGGCGTGCCGATGACCCAATTCACATAAAGTTGGATAGAATGCTGGTGAATCATAAATGGCTTGAAACTTTTCCTCTTTCTTATTACAAAGTGATTCCTCCGGGCGTTTCTGATCACTCCCCTCTCATTCTTATGGCTGGCCAACCCTCCTCGTTGGCTAGGAGATTTCAATTTAAAAATTATTGGTTGAAGTTA
>NW_021377609.1:0-1280 GCF_001605985.2 Dendrobium catenatum
TGTGGACCTGAAATGTTAGTAAATAAGGCCGTCGTAAAGAAATAAGAGTGTTTGATATCATCAAAATCATGAAAACATATCCGCAACAATCTTCCCCTTTTTGATGATGGCAAACAATTCAATTTGAATTTTCAAAAAAAAAAGAACATCTTCTCCTAATCTCCTCCTCACTAGAATAACACTTTAAAAAAATAGGGGAGATAAAAATTTGTTTTGTTATTTTAAAATTTTTGAAAATAAAAAAAGATACAAATTCAATAGTACGTTCTCCTCTTTGACATTATCAAAAAGAGAGGAGGCACAAACAAAAAAACAAAACAAAAAAAAGATAAAAATGTTCCCTGATCTAGTGAAAAAATAAACATTCTTAAAATGAGAAAGTTACCTCTTGGTTTTAATCAAAAACTTGGTAGAATTGGATTGATAACGCATAGCCCAGAAAAGATTAGAAATTTAGAATTTGATAATCCAAACTCAAGTTCTTTAAAAAGGCTCAAAAATTTTTGATTCAATATCTAAATTATAAGACAAATTAGAGAAAGAAATAGAAATTTTTTAAAACTCCTTTCATAAAATATATCATATAAAAGATTAATACATGAATTGTTGAATCAGGAACCAAGATTTTCAAACTCAAGCATCGAAAGTATCAAGGATTTTCTTAAGCTTTTAAGAAGTACAAGAATGGTAAGCATTAAATTTTATGGGCTCATTTTATGCCTCTTGTCAATTTGAATGGTGCTCTTTGCGCATATTTTGATTTTTTATTCACTTTTGTGTATATTTTTCAATTTGGCGTCATTGCGCATCTTTTATTTTTGGCATCATTGGCCATTTTTTTTTAATATGCTACCTTTTTTAAATCTTAAAAACAAAAGTAAACCCATCCTATTTATAAAGCAAATTCTTGATTAAGAAAATTATAAGTTAGATTCAACAACTTGCAAAAGATTCCTATGCGATAAATAAAATATAAGGAGATAAGAAATTTAGTTTTAGAAAACAATTTAAAAGATAAAAAAGATTTTAAATCAAAAGTAGAATAACCTTTTTTAGGAAATAAAGATTGAGAGTCAAAAACATGAGTTTCCTTCCTTTGACTGTTTTAGAAAAGTCAAACACAACTTACCAAAGATTTCGAGAAAAAAATGGGAAGTAGATTTTTCATTGTTAGAAAATTGAATGTGTGTGTTGATCAGAGAAAAACTTTCATAAAAACAAAATTTCAAAGAATAAACAAAACAAAAACACAAAGTAAAAATGAAAAACATAAAAACAAA
>NW_021377610.1:0-747 GCF_001605985.2 Dendrobium catenatum
ACTGATCCACATCATACTTAAGTATCATTTTTGAATACCCAAAGACAAACATTGTCTTGCAAATAGTTGGCAGTACATTAGTTTGGCTCTGATGAAGTTTAGTCGAAAGACATATACTGCCTCTGAACTGAAGTTGGAATTTTTATTGGGTGTGGAGTGCGGACGTAGTTCTATGTATGCAAACCCGTCGTTGAACGACATGTGGAGCCCACCTTGACCCCACTGATCTTTTACCACGTGTTCCTTTTTTACAGCGCTGCCCGACGACCGGAACTGCTCATAAAAATGAAAAAAAGCGCGGTAATACCTAGGATTTTAAACTTTTATTTCATTTCGCGCGTTATTTACCTCAGTTTAAAATGTTTTTATCGTCACCTGAAAGCTCAGAAAGAAAGAGAAGATAGGAAGCTATAAAGATGAATACCGATCAGGAGGTCTTTGAAGATTGGTTGGAGATTGAAGGCGTTACCCAAGAGTCACAGCAGCAAAGAGGAAAAGATGTTTTTCAGCAAAATACCGAAGATAAGTTGGAGATATTATCGGTAAATATGATATGTATTTCGTGACATCAGTGTTTAGTTTAGTAATTTATCTTTTGAAAAGTATGTTTTGGTGGTCGCGCGGCTCCTAGGTACCGTTTTGTACCGTTTGATACTGGTCAGTATCACTCGGTACTACTCGGTATTGCTAGGTACCGATCGGTACCGATAGGTACCAATGCTGTTGCCAATTAGTGTGTCTATTTCC
>NW_021377611.1:0-336 GCF_001605985.2 Dendrobium catenatum
ATAATTAGTTATCTTAATATGAAACTAATAAGCAAGTTTATATAATTTTTAAAAATCGAATATATTTCAAATTTAGCTTAAATTTCATTAAAAAAAGAGCTTTAACACAGCATAAACTGGATGGACTGCATTATATCTTTCAATAATCTAATTAACAATGCACTATTATTAAAGTGAAGGATCAAGCTTTTAGGATGATAATTATGAGGAAGCTCTGCTAGGATTTTGGTTTCCCTAGCATACCTTGCTTCTAACTTCCTTCTTCCACACTCTGTTCTCCCGGCTTGGCCGGGGGAGCTTCTTCCCCTATGGCCAACCTTTCTTCAGCTGATGAGT
>NW_021377612.1:0-387 GCF_001605985.2 Dendrobium catenatum
TGAAACTTTGAACATTTGAACCTAGTGACATGTACAGACATTAGAGAAAATTTCACTGATTTTTGAAGTCATTAAGCCTCTTAAACAATTTTCTTAAGTTTAAACCTTAATTAAGCCATTAAACCTTCTGGAAAAATGCAATAAATCCTTTTTAAATCTAAAAAATATGCTTAAGGCCTCTAATTGACCCTAATCAAATCCTTAATCAATGAAAATTAAAAGCCCCTTTATTTGACAGAAATTCTGTAATTAATTTAATTTTAATTGAAAATTAATATTTAATTAATATAATTAATTAATTATTATTAAAAATTCCAAAAATTTCCCAAACACTTGGGAATCTCTCCTCGGGTCATTCCTGACCTTTGGAGCTGATTTCAAGGAGTT
>NW_021377613.1:0-251 GCF_001605985.2 Dendrobium catenatum
ATTCCATCTGCTCTTCCATCGGCCTGCTTGTGTCGATCGTAAAGGTCTACGGCCACTTTGTCCCACGGGATAATGTGATCGTACCCTTTGCATTCGAACCACACGAGCGGAATCCTTTCGGAGACCCACACCATCATAAACAATAAACATCTCCGGGCTAGCTTCTCCTGTAATGGCTTGCATTCTCACTTTCTCCTTGATAGAAATCAATTTCGAGCTCTGTTTAAAATTGCGCAATAAGAGGCGCGCCT
>NW_021377614.1:0-245 GCF_001605985.2 Dendrobium catenatum
TCTATAGAGCTTAACATCCCTAACAAATTTTCAAGGACAACTCTCCCATCATACTCATCTCAAACTCACTGCTCATTATCTTAGAGAACTCATCACAAAGTTTTTTATTAGAAGATCCTAAGAGTATATCATCCACATAAATCTGAACAATGAGCAAATCATCTTCAATTTTTCTAAGAAAAAGAGTGGTGTCTACGCTCCCCTTAAAAAACTCTCTTTCTAGTAAAAATGTGCTAAGCCTCTCA
>NW_021377615.1:0-389 GCF_001605985.2 Dendrobium catenatum
GGCTTCAAAGGCTCACCAACCTCATAGAGACAGATTTCATCAACCTTCGTAGGATCTCAATCTGTGAATCGTGAATTTGTCGGTCTCATAATTTCATTAATATTTTTTTTTCATTTTGAGCTACATATTTCTACTTTCTTTGTAAAGATTTTTAAGTTAGACCGATCTAAATAGCAACAAAAATCTTTTTTTTTTTTTTTATAGCAACAAAAATCCTTCATCCCATAACTACGACGCGCACACACTTTTCCTCATAGAGGCATGCAGTATCCGACACGACACGCGTCAGACGAATGTCGGACAAGCAAAAAATGTGTCCAATTAAAAACATATAAAATACAAATTGGACACGCATTTTTTAAATATTTTATGATTTTTTAAATAAAATT
>NW_021377616.1:0-253 GCF_001605985.2 Dendrobium catenatum
GAAACTCTGAGGCAAAACAAGTTATATTTAAACCTCCTAAAATGTGAATTTGCAACCCAGCAAGTGTCGTTCTTTGGGTTCATTATTTCGGCAAAGGGGGCATATGTTGATCCACATAAGGTGGATGCCATAGTAAATTGGCCAACACCACGTTCTATGTTTGATATTTGTAGTTTCATGGCTTAGCTAATTTCTTCCAAATAATTATATATAAATGGATTCAATATTATTTCAGCGCCAATCACTGATGTAT
>NW_021377617.1:0-337 GCF_001605985.2 Dendrobium catenatum
AACTAAAGCAAGACAATGTTTCTCAATTGATGGGTATTGAATTTCAGTAGGAAGAAGTCTTCGACTAAGGTAATAGAGAGCACTCTCCTTCCTTTCGTCGTTGACTTGAGCCAACAGGGCACCTAAAGACTCATCTAAGGCCGCAGTGTAGAGAATTAACGGCTTCCCCGAAATTGGGGCTGCCAAAACTGGTGGATTAGAAAGGTATTGTTTAATGTTATCGAAAGCATTTTGGCACTTCTCGTCCCATAAGAATTTAGTGTCTTTTTTTGCAAGGACAGAAAAGGGTTGACATCTCCAGAAAAGATTAGAAATAAACCTCCTTATATACGCCAAT
>NW_021377618.1:0-221 GCF_001605985.2 Dendrobium catenatum
GCAGCCAGGGCAGGGCAACGTGGGGCAGCCGGGGCAGATGGGTTTTCCGGGTTATTTCGGGTCGATTCCGGGTTTCCGGGTCAACCCGTATCCGACCTGGTTTTGCAAAAGGGTCGGTTTTCCAAACCCGAACCCGACCCGCTTCAGGTTCGGGTCAACCCAAACCTAAAATTTTCGGGTCGGATCCAATATTGACAGCTCTAGGCCAACCTAAAGAAATA
>NW_021377619.1:0-2705 GCF_001605985.2 Dendrobium catenatum
TTAAACTTATGATTTTGAAATAAAGCTCTGATACCACGTGTTGAGGCTAGTGAATAGGTTGTTAAACCTAAGTTAATGTCCCATGGCAATCAAGAGGGTGGTGAATTGGTAGTTAAAAACTATCCCACTTTTAGATTAGTTGAACCAAAAATAAATTTTAATAAATTTTTATAAAAAGTTTTTCAACCACAACTTTTTAAATAGTAAAATATGGAAAATAAAAAATAGTAAAAATAAATGACATAAGATTTATAGTGGTTCGATCTAAATCAGACTTACATCCACTCCCCAGAGGCACCCTCGGAGTATTGCACTAATACCAATAGTGTCTCTCCTTTGCACCGACAACAAGGTGGAGAAGCCTTTACAAACACTCTTTCCACCACTACCCGGTGCTGCAGAGAACCGTCGTCCCTTTACACTATCCCCAGTATTGGCAGAGAATCGTCCGTCCTTTCACACTCTCCTAGTGTGGTCAGAGAACCCTTCGTCCTTTTACACTCTTCTAGTGTGGGCAGAGAACCCTTCATCCTTTTACACTCTTCTAGTGTGGGAAGAAAACCCTTCGTCCTTTCACACTCTCCTAGTGTGGGCAGAGAACCCGATCTCCTTGACAGATCTCCTCACAATAAATCTAGAAGGAAGAAAGAAAAGAGTGAAGTAATCTCAAATCATAAGTAGGAAATCTTACCTTTGAACACCAAGCAAAGCTTTCACGCTTCAGTGGAAGAAATCCTTCTTTGAATGCTCTCTCTCACTCTCTCCTTGAGACTTCTTTTAATAGACACGAAGATCAATGGCCAAAAAGATTTGGTGGCAAACTAATTTGGACTATATATAGGAAAGATAAGAAAAACTGCCCAAAACTATAAATTTTCAATTATGTACGCAGTGGATCGTCCCGTACGATCGTGGATCATCTCGGGACGATTTTACTTAAAGTGTCGGAAACTATCCTAATGTATATTAGTACAAATTGTGTTCGTACATGATCATCGTCCCGTACGAACTAGGTTCGTCCGGTACAAAATGGTTATTCCATAGGTCGGTTTCAAAATCCCTGCCGGATGTAACCAACTGTGGTAAGTCGGTTCGGTTCGTCTTGGGATGAATGAGTTTCATCCTGAATAATTTTAAACAGAGAATTTCATCCAGAGATGAAGGGTAAATTTTGTCCTGGATGATTTTAAATAGAGAATCTCGTCTAGAGACGAACCATGCATTTCGTATGGACGAACAGTGCAAAGTGAGAATCCGGAGGAGTTCATCCCAGGACGAATATTAAATTTGTCCGGACGATTAGAACTTAGAAAAATTTTCTCACTGCCTGTTCGACCATTGCTCTTCCAAGGGTTTAATTGAAATGATCGTCCCATATGAACTATGTTCGTCCCGTATGATCAGTTCACAAAAATTATTCCCCCATATGTGTGTATTGTGAATATTCACTCAATTACAATCACTCCCTCTCAATTCAAAGACATTTTTAAAGCTTTTAATTTACAAATGATTGGATGCTGAATTTGATTTGAAGTCTTCATAGTTTGGAGTTGATTTTCCTGAAATGTTAGTACACACTAGAGCAAAAATAAATCTTCCAAAAAGTGTTAGGAGATATCTATACATATAACAATAATATTTGAAATCATCAAAATAATATAAGTTGCAAGAATATAAAACATGCAAATAACAACTCTCTTAACAATTTCTTAAGGGTAGAATATATGTTGTGAATTTAGAAACATTATTTGGTTGCAAAAATTCATAAAGAGTTGTAATTAAGTAGTGCTAGACTTATAGGCTATTTTTAGTCTTTTATTTTAGATTGATTGATTAATGTGTTTAGATTTCTTACGCACTAGAAATAATAACTTTTTTTCTAGGTTTCTTCTTTATTACACATGATTTTCCTTGATAAATGATAACTTACGCTCTTATAATAAAAAATAACATTATCCTTCTAAATTTACATTAATTTCGTACTAGCATCCATGAATTTTACTTTTGAATGGCATTTCCCTTTCTGGATGACTTATCTTGCATTTCATAAAGAACGAAATCATGATTTTAAAGTGCTAAGTAGTGCTTTGATGGCATTTCACTACAAAAAAATGTAAGTCAAGAAATGTTGGGTTTCATTTAAAATTTTTAAAGGTTTGAACATATAAGAACCACTTCACAATCTTCATGTATTTCACTAGATTAGGCTTGAGTCACTACCCTATAGTTCTTCACTTTAGATCCAGGTTATAAGGTAGACATTATATCATAAGTCCTCACCCTCTAGGAATAAGATACCAACTATCAAATAAAATAGTAATTCAAATATAAAACCCCATCTTCTAAAATATTAAAGCTTAATATATGATAAATTTGAGTCACTTCTAAGTTTCTCACAATGTTAGTACTCCCTACCCGTTATCTTTTAGACTCCAAAACCGAATTATTCAATTTTGAACAGATCTCAATTGAGATATTCCAATTTATAAACCTTGTCTAAGAATTTACAATAAAGAAATATTTTCCAATATTTTAATCAAGAGTTCTATGAACAATCCTCTTTCTTGAGATGTAATTAACTATAAAATTTTGTCTTTATGGGGAAATAATGTTGCGGATCTATTTTCATGGTTTATAATTTTGATGATAGCAAACACTCTTATTTCTATACGATGGCCTTATTTACTAACTTTTCAGGTCCACAC
>NW_021377620.1:0-200 GCF_001605985.2 Dendrobium catenatum
CAAGGGAGAGAGCAAGAGAGAAAGAGAGAGTGATAGAGAGAGGGAGAGAGAGGGAGGGATAGAGAGAGAGAGAATAAGTGAGAGTAAGTTAGAGAAAGAGCAAGCTAGAGAAAGAATAAGAGACAACAAGAGAGAGCAAGTGAGAGAAAGAGAGAGAGAGAGAGAGAGAGACAGCAAGAAAGAGCAAGAAAGTGCAAGGG
>NW_021377621.1:0-211 GCF_001605985.2 Dendrobium catenatum
AGAAATACCATTCTGTCAAGACCAATACCTAGCAATATCGAGCAATACCAAGCAATGCCCCAATTTTTCTAGGTATTGCTCGGTATTACTCGGTATTGGTCTTGACAGAGCGATGTTTCTCATTATTTTCAAGCAATACCTAGCAATACCGAGCAATACCTAGCAATACACGAACATAGCAATACCGGGTTTCTGTTCCGGGTCGGGTCGT
>NW_021377622.1:0-940 GCF_001605985.2 Dendrobium catenatum
GGAGCGATAGGGGTGCATCGCAGCATAGCGCGCTTAGGTGCACACGAGTACGCGTAAGGTGCACGGGGAGCGTGGAGGTGCACGCGAGGAGCATGGGGAGCGCAGAGGGTCATGATACGCACAGGGTGGAAGCCACACGAGATACGGTGCAGACGGATGCACGTGGTTCGCACTTGTGGAGGCCGCGCGGGGTACGGGAGTCCATGCTGAATCACAAGAGGCTGCTGGGAGGAGGGTTGTCCGTGTGTGAGACAGACCACAACAGATTCAAGAACCTTTTTCTTGACTAAATATCGGTCTAGATCTTTGATGTGGAGTCAGGTTGTTCTTGGAGAGCAGCGTCGGGGTTCGATTTGCCGACATTTGGCTGTCTCAATATGCCATGAAGGATTGTTGCAAGATGAAATTTTTTTTTTAATAAATTTGGACCAAGGTGGAAATTATTGTGATTGGTCCAATTTTAGGTTATGTTGACTCTTGGGTGCATTTTATTCTCCTAATGTTGTGTAGGGTGCTGCAAACAGTGCCCCCTTTAATAAGCCATTAAGGCCAAGGAATAAAAAAATTTAGGAATTCCTACAGTTTCTCTCTCCCTCTGTTCCCTATCCCTCTCCCTCTCTCATGCAAGAAAGCTCAAGAACTCCTCCAAGATTTAACAATGGTTTATCTCAACAAACAATATAAGACTATTTGAAGAATTAAATTCAACAGTTTTTATAATTGATAGATTAATAAAAAAAAATAAAAAAAATATCATCATCACAACCATCATCATTATCAATCTTATCTCAAATATTCATGCTGGACTAAGATGCTTGTAAAATAAAAACAAAAGTAAGCAAATCCAAAAAAAAAAAAACCATCTAGTATGACCTAATTTTCTCTATGTTTTTTGGCAATGACCTTCCATTGTATGAGAGGAGCATGCTCTTGTAAGTTC
>NW_021377623.1:0-267 GCF_001605985.2 Dendrobium catenatum
GAGATTAACTGTCCTAATATGTCTTATGCTGCTTATACATTTATCATGCGTTTACTTTGCAGACAACCAAACAGCCTCAAATTATTTGGAATGCACTACATTTACTTTACACTGCATTTATTTTACATTGTGTTTACTTTGCAGGCAACCAAACAGCCCCTTTATCCCAAACATATTTTTCAGGAATTTCTCTATACAAATACTTCTTTGCCTCTGATCAGTAAAGGAAGAATAAAATACTGCCCTTAAAAGTTCTCTGACTAAGGG
>NW_021377624.1:0-236 GCF_001605985.2 Dendrobium catenatum
TTTGTTAGGCCAAAAGGCATCACTGTAAACTCAAAATGCCCGTATCTAGTGTTGAATGCTGTCTTTGCTATGTCCTCTTCTCTAACCTTGAGCTGATAGTATCCTGATCTCAAGTCTATCTTGGAAAACACAGAGGCACCCTCCAACTGATCAAACAAGTCATCAATTCTCGGAAGAGGGTATTTATTCTTTATAGTCAGCTTGTTCAACTCTCTGTAGTCTATGCAAAGCCTCAG
>NW_021377625.1:0-711 GCF_001605985.2 Dendrobium catenatum
GAACTGTTCTGTAGTTGGATGTTTATAGTAGCTCTGTATTTTTCTGTCTGTTTATTTGGAAGAAAGTTCTGAAGCAAATTTCAAAGCCAGATCCTAAATTTTAGAAAGTTCCATCGCGGCCCGATGTGAGCAAGATCCGTCCCGGTCGGGTTGGGTCGTGACAAACTTTAGTGGTATCAGAGCAATGGTTTTGGAATTTGGATTGTAAGACAGAGCTATAGGAAGTGATCTGTACGTCTGTCTGGGATAGTTTTGGTTTGTTTGGATTTTTATTCTGTTGTTTTGTGCTTATTTTTCTGTGTGATCATGGATCTGTCAGACCCTAATATGACAGATGGGCAGAGTGCTAGTCAGGCAGCTCTAGTGGGCCGTACTACCCCAGTGGTTGGTCTGATACACTTTCTCAGTTTGCAACATTTATTGCTCAGATGATGAGCGAGACTCAGAGTAGAGCCTCTACTGTTCGATCTGAGGATATCGATAGACATATGCAGATGTTTCTGAGATTGAAACCTCCAAGGTTTGAGAGCATTGTTGATCCCAGAGCAGCTGAAGAATGGTTGAGGAGGTTAGAGAAGACTTTCGACGGTATGCAGTGTCCGTCGGACAGAAAGGTACCATTGGCAATTTTTCTGTTGGATGGGGAAGCAGAGCGCTGGTGGACAGGCCAGCAGGAGGAGAAATTCTAAGGGAAGTTAAATTCTTTGATTA
>NW_021377626.1:0-306 GCF_001605985.2 Dendrobium catenatum
TAAATTGATTTATAAGATGGTTTTTGATCCACCAAGGTCATATAAAGAGAAGGATAGAGTTTTGTAGAAAAGTTATTAGGTGATCCGACTAAGCATCATATAAGATTATATAGGCTAATCTTTATCCAAGGTCTATAGCCACTTATCACTAAGCTAATAGAGGGTATGCTAAGTAACATAAGGCCCATGAATGAGAGCTAAAGTAGAAAGGGGTTAAAGGATCTTTGATAACTAAGCCATATGTATTTTAAAATTTAATATTTTTATGTGTTTTAATACAAGCTAAAAGGGGGAGTTGAATCTCAA
>NW_021377627.1:0-239 GCF_001605985.2 Dendrobium catenatum
CAGGTCAAGTCAGTAGCCAAAGGTCTTCCAAAATGTTGAACAAGAGTTCTTAAATAGAAGAGCTTCAAAATAGCTCATTTATTGCAAGTTGCCGACATTATCGTCCAGTCCGATATAGACATCGGCCTGTCCGATCAGTACAAAACTCAGAAGATCGGCCAGAGTATCTCCCTGGATACAAAGCTGGACGATTGAAAATTGGCTTGATCGTCTAGGCCGATCTCACGATCGTCCCTGCC
>NW_021377628.1:0-337 GCF_001605985.2 Dendrobium catenatum
TTCAAAAATTGATGAATGTTCAGATTCTTTAATGTTTTCTCCACCTCATCATCAATGATCTCGACAAAAGTATCACAATATTTTCGGAAAGAAGTAACATAACATCTAGATGTTACTGGCCTTTGATACGGCATCCTCATCTATAACAACAAGAAAAATCAGAACAACCATAGCGCAACCATAGCGCAATATTAGCGCAACCTTAGCGCAACAATACATTTCGTAATTATTTAGCTTAAAAGAAGTTTTAAATTTAGAAAAAAACAAAAATTGAACACCACATTAAACATATATGCTAGTTATACAACTATTACTAAACCCTAAAATTTAACAGAAA
>NW_021377629.1:0-521 GCF_001605985.2 Dendrobium catenatum
GAAAATTGAGAAAGGCGGAATGTGCCTTACTTCGAGTTGGTCAACTTCTCTAACTACAGCAACGGACGAAAACGGACCGGAGTCGCCCAAAAATCCTCTTTTCCTTCTTTTTTCTCTCTCCTGGACGTCCTTTCTTTTTCCAAAAAGATCTCATTCATATATATATCCAGACAGATCGTCCCGGACGATCGCAACTTCGTCCTGGGACGATTTGGGCTATGGACGAATTTCGTCCAGACAATCCAGGTTTTGTCCTGGGACGAACCATTCAGCCAAAAATTTTCTTCACAACCTGTACTGATCGTCCCGGACTATACAACTTCATCCGGACGAACTTGGGAGGAAAAATGGTCTTTACACCAATAGTGCTAAAAGTGGCTCAATCTAAGCTTGAGTGTGCCCAAATAAAAGGTCTGAAGGGTAAAAAGAAACTTCAAGGTAATTGAAATACCAATGGAACTGTAAATTTAGCATGCTTATAGTGAAATCAAGCGTCTCAATGAGACAAATCTAACGAGCCC
>NW_021377630.1:0-232 GCF_001605985.2 Dendrobium catenatum
TTTTTTTTTTTTGGATATTTTCTGGAGTTAGTCTAATTTTATCAATTATCTTAATTTTATTTTCATATAAATATTTAAAATTCTAATTCGAAATGAGTGGAAAATAAATATCATTTTTAAATATATTTTTTTATTGGCATATGCAGCTAAATTTAATAGTTTATCATGGTCTTCCAAGTTCGTTAAACCCAGTGGCCAGTGCTAGCCACTCAAGTCTTGGGAGTCAAGTTTA
>NW_021377631.1:0-448 GCF_001605985.2 Dendrobium catenatum
ATTTTGAAATTCCTTTTGGTCCTTGGATGCAAGTCCAATTCAAAAATAAGAAGAAATCAAGGAGATATCAATTAAAATCCAGAATTTTTCAGCTGCAGAAAAATCTGGATTGGGTTGTAGAAAGGAAGAAACTGTTAATGCTAGTCCAGAAGATATTTTTCAATCATTGACAAATGGGAATGTGATTAAACAGATGTCCGATCCTGTGAAAGCTACAGGCTAGATTGAAGAAAATGCTAGATTCAAGGAAGGAGAAGAAGTGGCAGTTAACTAGAATTTGAAAATCAGCAAGGATTTTCGGGATTCAATTTTTGAATCTAATTCGTTTAAAATTTTGGCTGAGGTGGACAATTTGGATGCTGGTTTGTTAGGAGATTCCAGTTCAGATCAAAATTCAAATTTTAAGGTAGTTGACATGGCTTTCTCACCAACTAACTCATCACTCTTG
>NW_021377632.1:0-1462 GCF_001605985.2 Dendrobium catenatum
ATCTCGAGGTATAAGAAAGGGGAAGGGAAAAAGGGGGAGAGAATGAGAGATAGAGAGAGAAAGAGAAGCATTGCCCTTCAATACTTTTATTTTCTAGTAAACAACTAACTCACTCACTTCCTACCACAAATCACTTTTCCACCCATACACTCCGCTTTCACTTCTTTTTCCAAACTCATACGATTCCATTTTCAATATATATACGCTTCTCAGTTTTCCAACACATACTTTCAACATTTACACACGTCATCTTTTCTAAAACACATGCAAATTTCACTTTTATACAAATGCAAATCACCTTCACTTGAAAAGCTTTCTCAAAATTCATTGAAAGAACGATTCTGAACATACATTTGTATATATATTTCTCCAATTAACAATAAATCATAAAATTATAGCCTTACTTTAATTACATATTTTATATAAAACTCATTTTGCAATCATAAACTATTACTCATGAAACAAAAGAAATGCTCATACAAGTCTCATGCCCTTCTTATTAAGTGTTACGATTCATTCATTCAATATATAAAAGAAATAGAAGAATCTGAATTATGAACAAGTTCAATCCATACTATTGAAGAAACTGATAAAGCAATATCAATTTAAAATGTGACGTTTATCTTCATGAAAAAAATACATAAATGATGGTTTATAAATTTCTTTTGGAAATCAACCGTCATTTATATATATTATTTTTAGAAAATATAAAATAACTAATTTTAATAAATATAACAAAATGAAATATGAATAAAGAAGGCTGCTTGGCTTACACATTTAAGGAAATATTTTTGTTTGTATGCTCTTCTCTCCATCTAATTGGTAATCCACTATATCTGAGTCTGCTACATGACCAGCCTTCGGCAAGGCTATTGCAATATGAAGCCTTCTTATAATCTTTTACATGGATCAACGATGAAACGACAATCAAAACCAATGGTCAATCGCATATTTAGAGGAAATGGTTAACGTTGGTGGCCTTTGTCTTCTTGCGGCACAAGGAGGAATGACGACGAGTTGAAGGAGATTCCGGTTCTAGGCTTCTCATGTGTGAGAGAGATCCGGAGATAGGAGTTGAGAACTTGAGCGACAGACTGTGTGAGTTCGGACCTGGGAGCCTTTTGGGAATAGATGGGGAGATGGATCGTGGGGAGTTTTGGACTGCTGAGAGAACGACGTGCGAATTAGTTGGAGAAGAGGCAGGCTGGAGAGGTTCGGGAGTTTGGAGTTCCTTGCGAATAGAGAGCGTGAGGGCTGGCGATAGGAAGGAGATTCGGCCTGGTCCCGTGTGAAGAAGAGAGGCGACGAGCTGTGGGAGTTCTTCCGCTGCAGGTGAGATAGACTGGGTTGGATTCGCCTACTGGAGCAAGCAGACTGGGAAGATGATGAGGATGCTCGGGAGTTGGAGTTTTCTTATGTGAACTACCAGAGAGAGTCGTGAGGGAGAGGGATTTTTTTGAAC
>NW_021377633.1:0-214 GCF_001605985.2 Dendrobium catenatum
TCCTTCCGAACCCGTAGCATCACCAAGTCGCCAGGTTTGAAGCTTTTAAATCGTTTGTGAAGGTCAGCCTGTTCCTTATATTTCCGATTGGATTCAGTTAACTGGGCATGAACTCGATCAACAATATTTTTGAATTGATCAGCGGCTTGAGACGCGGCGGTGCTGCGACATTTGGGCAAAACAGCAACGTCTACCACGTGGTTTGGCATCTTAG
>NW_021377634.1:0-218 GCF_001605985.2 Dendrobium catenatum
TGTTTATTTAGTTAATTTAAATTTTAAATAATATTAATTTTTAAGTTAATATAATATTTAATTAACTAATATTTCTTATTAAAATGTATTAAAACTTTCAATTAGTTAAATGTTTACCAACACTGCCCATAACCCTCGTCCTTCTTTCCCTATCGCGCCTACCCCAAATCCCAAAATCCTCGACGACAAATAAACAAGGATGGCGCGATGGGAGTTGT
>NW_021377635.1:0-266 GCF_001605985.2 Dendrobium catenatum
GCATTGAGAATAAAGTACAGTCTCAAGAGGCCGACACAATATTCTACAATGGATTCAATAAAAGAATAAGATTTTGAAAATTGATATTTCTATAATCAAACATAGTTCAAAGAATATGTTTAAAGATAGAAATGCATTTTTGAAAAAGTTTATTCATTCTTTTATTTAGATATGACAAGAAGAATATTCTATCATCTTAAAAGACGAACATAACATTTTCAAGATTCTTAAAAGCGAGAATGAGTTTTATAAAATTCATCATTTTT
>NW_021377636.1:0-219 GCF_001605985.2 Dendrobium catenatum
TCTAAGTCGGTGTATCGTTTGGACAAAAATTTACTCGGCAGGACAAAATTTTTACAGAGGACCGATCGTCCTGGACGATAATTTATTTCATCTAGACGAAAATTTTTCAGAGGAGCAATCGCCACGGACGATAATTTAATTTCGTCTGGACGAAAATTTTCCATAGAGCCAATCATCCTAGTTGATAATTTATTTCGTCCTGGACGAATAGGACTTAGA
>NW_021377637.1:0-61808 GCF_001605985.2 Dendrobium catenatum
TCAAGGTTTTTGGGGTCCCCGGACATGTTTTTCGACGTTCTAGACTCAATTTTGACACTTTCGAAGCTCAACGGGACCTCCATGATAAAGTTTGAGCAAGTTCATGTTTTATGGAGCGTAATTTTTGGCGATTCAATCAAATTGAAGTATTGTAACATATATTTTCAGACTCCTGAAGTTGACGTCCAAAAATAGGGGGCAATTGATACGCCATCATAAAATTATCTTGATCGAGCACAAATCTCGAGGCAAAATCAAGCAGGAAATTTCAAAATTTAATTCCGGGATCATATGAACTTCGATTTCAGCAAACTTACTATCAAATTGACCGTCTCGGAAATACAAACACAACGACACCAAAATTGACTCAATCTGAGCCCAAATGAGTCCAAATCAAGGACTCGAAGCGCTGTTGGAAGGTTCAAATTATAATTTGAGTTACCAAATGGTTTCCAAACATGACGTGCTTATAGTCGAGTCGAGCGGTTCGACGAGACGAATCCAACGAGCCTAAGATCACCAAATTATGATATCATTAAGACCTTCAAATGTTTGATGAACGGTCCACAATCAAGGGATTCAATATCGACCTTCCATTCAAACCTCTCCCGATTCGCCTCTGATCTCTCACCTATTTAAAGGCCATGCAACTCCAGAAATCTATAAATAGACCTCTCATTTCTCTTGTGAGGGAGACCCAAGCAAGAGAAGAAGGAGAAGAGAAGAAAGATAGGAGGGAAGAACTCCTCGACTATCGCCGCCGGAATTTTGTCCAAGTGACGTTGAAATTCTGCCCAAGTGACACCAGAATTCCGCCCGACCTCCAAGTGACGCCAGAATTCTGCCTGACCTCCAAGTGAGGTCGGAATTCCACCCGAACTCTGAGTAACGCCGAAGTTTCATCCGAACTCCAAGTAACACCGGAGTACTCCCCGAATACTATCTAACGCCAGAGTTATCCTCGGGTACCAACTGACGTTGGACTTCTACCCGACGTCGTATCTCCACTCGTCGCTGAATTTCATCCCAACGCTGGACTTCCACTAGATATAGTCATTCCGACCTCCGTCGCCCGCCGACTACGGTCATTCTGACTTACGTCGCCCGCCGACTACGGTCATTCTGACTTACGTCGCCCGCCGACTTCAATCCTTCCGACCTCCGTCGCCCGACGACTACTATCCTTCTAACTTACATCGCCCGCCGACAACAGCCCTTCCGACCTCCGTCGCCTGCCGACTAGTGCCCTTCCGACCTCCGTCGCCTGCCTAACTCTAATCTAATTGCATGCTGGATTTTCGTACAATGCTATGACGTTAAACTTTATATTTCTCTACGGCCGTGAATACTCCTAGACGCAACATTTATTATGTTCCTTATCTTAATTACATTTTTAACAATGATCCTTTTTAAAATTTGTCCATAAAAAATTGTGTTTCATAAGGAAACACAAACATTTTGCGCTTTCTTTGAAATTAATTTCTTTTTTAACAGAAAATGAAAAATATGTTTCAATTTATTAACCTTTTTAAAAATTTTCCTAATCATGTTCCTTCTTCTAAATTAATTTGTAGCAGTGACCTTTTTAAAAATTTTGCCTCTAAAATAATTATTCCATGAGGTGCATCAAAGCTATGGAATTTTTTTTTCAATTTTTTTAGATATCAAAAATATAAAATATTGTTTATCATTTAAAATGACACACTGCAATGAATAGTACTAAGACACTACGTAGTACGTCATAGCAATTTTTTATTACAAAAACAGTCATACTCTCAAAATGGGATCCATCTTTAACATTAAGAGCTCAATATAAAATAAAGTTAATATTGCCTCTGTCACCTATCATGCGTCTAGACCTGATTTCAGACCCAAAATAGTCTATTCCAATATTTTTGGGATATCCAACATCATTTATGACTTCACAAATCCAATTTTTTTCACTTTTAAAACCTCATGAAAAATATAAAAACAATTTTTAAAAAATTTGGAGTAAAATTTCTCAAAAAATTTTACTCCAATTAATGAGACAAATTCATGAAAAGTTGAAATTATAATTAAGGTGATTTTATTAAGTTCACGCTCTTTAAGGGCTATTCACTTTGACGTCTAGCTAGATAGAGTTCATGCCTCACCTTTTTTTTTTTTTTTGAAATTATAAATTTTCAACATAAAGATTTGTGAAGATTTAAATACATATTTTCAGTCAACACAATTTTAATATAAAAAATAGCAGAGTAATTGATAGATTCTCAAACATTACTTAATGAAGTATGAATCTCAATGCATAATTGAATTTTAAAATTTGAAATTATAATTAAGACCACCCAAACATCAAAATGACCATCCCCAGACAAGGAGTGGAGTGACATTTCACGACTATGTTGGGAATTAAGGGGAGATCACACATAATAAATCCTCCCCATTTTTCAACAAAACTATCTTTAGGCTGGGGCTTCATTTGCGACAGTTTTTTAAAGCATTTTTTTAGTATAAAAATTTTTAATTCAAAAAAACTTTTATATTAAAAAGCTGCTTTAGAAAGCGGTGAAAAAACCGTCTCAAACAAAGCCTAAGTCATTGTTAGAGAGGGTTGTGAGTTAAATTTTCATAAAAGGGAAGTGAAAACTGTGTTGGATCAACCACGAACGCAGTCCCACATCATTTGTTTAATTTTGTCCTTCTAGCTAGTAGAAAGGATATTGGTAAGGTTGAATGCTTATCGGCTTAGAGTTGGAGCATACAATGACTGAGCGGTCATGGGATCTCTATTGGTGTAGGTCAAGGGGTCTACATACACATGGTAGGGAATTTGATGAGGAGCAATGGATGGTCTGATGGAGTATGTCAAATTATTGACTGGTAGTGGCTTATCGGGAACTATTTGGAGGATTAAAATAATCGCTTCTATAGTAATTTTTTTAATTGGATCCGATAAAACTTATATATATATATATATATATATATATAGCATCTATTGACTTTCTATGAATTTTTAGGATTAGTTTTATGACTAGTTTATTCCTCAAAATTTTTATAATTTGATTTGAAGAGAGAGTTGATATGTTGAAATCAACCTTAGCCAATTCAATTAAATTTTTAAACTTCATAATTTAATTTTCATCATATTGTAGAGAACTTAACACTTTATTTTAAGTATATTTTTATCTTATGTTAGGGCCCTCGTAGATACAAAAATAAGTTGCTTCTTAATGAATGTCTTTTTTAAGAAATTAGCACATCTTCATAAAAATGATTTGTCTAGAATTAGCACATCTTAGTAAAAGTGATTCGTACTCAAAAAGATCTCTAACCATACTAACCATATTGAACCTAAAAATCATGATCTTTCATCAACATTGAGCTCAACTCATGTGTAAAAGTATATTACTATATTACAAGATTATATAATAAGTTAAAATCGTGCAGTAAAAATTATAAAGAGAATATTACTAGATTTTAATATCTATTATAAAAATAATATGATTGCGATGATGAGCTGCTCTTGTCAGATTTGTATTGTACTTTTACCATAGAGGATTTTTTGTCGCAAAAATTCAGCACAAATTCACTTAATTTTTTCCAGAGTTGTGAATCAATGTTTATTGCTTGGAAAAGTTTAATTGTAGCACACCTTTAATAATGGAAGAGACATACTTATTTTTTTTCGCGATAGTTGGTTTTATGCATTTCTTAGAGTTTGTAGAATTTGGTGTTGTTAGTTATGAAACTCACCTTCAACCACTATTTAGCAAATATTCTATGTATTTTAATTCAACAGTGTTGACATAGAATGTATTTCTTTTTAGATCAAAATATTCTTATTTTATCTTTTTAATACTGTTAAGTTTTTAATTCATGTGACATGTTAAAATCACAAATGAATTTATTGTGGAGGAAAAAACTTAGGTTATCATATTCTAGGCAATATAGAATTGTTTTTCAACTCTTGATGATGTTAAGGAAGACTTATCTCATAGAGAATTTTAGTCAAATTATTACTTTTAAACATCATGTTACGATTATATACCAGAAACTATTAACGACTAATATAGTTATTCAATAAGTCACACACAAATATGTGATGAATAAATTTGTACACACTAGAATATGATATGTAAGTATGTTACCCCTCATATTGGTGTAATTAAAGAGGAAGAGAGATGAGAGGTACGATTAAGCTGTCAATGATAACAAGAAGAATCTCTCATAAAAAAAATGAAAAGAGAAGAAAAAAATCATCTTGAAACAAAGAAGAGTAGGGGGGAGGAGAAAGAACATCGATATCTTTTTCTTCGTGTTGTATTTTGGTTCAATTTTAAGTTAAATCACTATGTAAGACAACATGGAGAAAATTTAAAGATTTAAATACCTATAAATAAGATGTATAGGTTTATGCAAGGTTTTGGAGAAATTTTAATAAAGCTTAGTATTGTCTTCTTCCAAATTCCTGTGTTCCACTCCCTCTCTCTCTCTCTCTCTCTCTCTCTCTCTCTCTCTCTCTCTCTCTCTCTCTCTCCCTCCCTCCCAAGAACGATCAAGAAGAGCTTAAGATTCCTTCTAGATTTTACAAATTGGTATCAGAGCCCGTTGGAGCTGATCGGACAAAGTGATGTAGAGCATTATAAATAGGTTCTCTAGGGGAACAACATATATATACTCACATGCTCTAAATCTGTTAGTTAAGATTTACTCCATTACTTGTTATTACTAGTACTTTTGCAATTAAGAAGTGAGAGGAGAGGTCTGTGATTAGGCTGAGGAAAAGTTCGTGGTCGCGTGCGGTTCGAGCGTGTAGGGCACGGGATGCCGTGCGGACATTGGAGGAAAAGTAGAATGGGCTTGGGTCTCGTGGGAGCGCACTAGCTGACGGGTGCAAGGCACAAGGTTGAACTGAGTACGTGAGGTTGGGGTTGTAGCATAGGAGCGAGCTCACGTGGGAGCTGAGTAGAGTCGAACTCGGGTAAATGCATGTAGGAACAAGCTCATGAGTGAGAGATGAAGTTGAATTTTGCACGTGAGAAGAGCATTCGGGCATAGATGGGAGGCCCGCATGCGAGCTAGTGCGGTTATCGTAGAACTTGTTCTTGCATGCTCACTGATTGGTGGTAGGCACGGATGGGAGGCACGGCCGTTTGGTGGAACTTTTTCTTGGAACATGCAAGTGACGTCTTGTGTCATCCTAAGACTTTCTTGATTTGCACAGAAGCTTGTTGAAGCTGTCTGATGTTGCATGGTTCGAAGCGACAGTGGTGGCTTGGTGTCATGCGGGAAGCATGAGCACGAGCATAGTGCATTATGTAAGGCCTAGGCAGGGGCTGTATAGGGTTCGTAGGAGGAAGGCGGGCCCTGGGCCGGAGTAATCACGAGTGTGCAAGCATGAAACTAGATTTCTAGAGGAGTTCAAGTAGTGACAAGGGGGTTGTTATATTCAGAGCAATATATCAAAAAATGGCAAGATCAAGAACCTCAGGGCGGCAAGTTAGTCGCGGACTTGGAATCGGACAGGTGTTCGGATCATGTCGTATAAATTATTACCCATCAGGGTGCGCTGGTGAGAGTCGCTATCCTCAATGCTTAGTCATATGTACGATCTAATCTGCCCTTTCATTGGCCCGCTTGTGAGGAGTGCGGAGGCCTGCGATTGTCTCTATCCCATGGGGTGGTGAGGCCTTGATTTGATAAGTTGACTAGTCCCCATGCCACATGGCAGATGAGGTGGCATGGGAAGGCCTTTGGGTGCTGGATTTAGGACTTGAAGGGAATTTAATGCTTGAAGATTCAAGTTTGGAAGAATTAGAAGGGATTTTGAAAGACTTTGGCCATGCTTTGACCTATATAAACTTATTATTGACTATTTGACTGGTCAAACAGTCAACCTAAGCCTAGTTGGACAAGGTGTAGAGCTTAGGGATTGATTGAAATGATCTCAAGGCCTTAATATGTTATGCTTGAAGTTTGAAAAGGGGGTTTGAAGTGACTTAACCAAGTCTTATAGTTGACTTGGTCAAAATTCCTAGGATTTGATTGGCCAAGCATTAGGAAATGATTAAGCCTTGGTTGGAAATTGATTAGAGGCTTGAAAGAGGTTTGAAATGTGAAATGGGTTAAAATAACCCATTTAAAACATTAAGGGGTATTTGGGTCAACCTAGGTTGACTGGGTCACCCAAGTTGATCCAGGACCTAAGTTTGGGCTCAACAGGTTTGATTTGATATTAAAAAATTGTTGGAAGTGGTTTTAAACAATCTGGAGGTCATTTGGTTTGAAATGCCTTTTTAGACTCCGAAGAGGTATTTTGGTCATTTTGACACCTGGTCCACTGGGGATCAAAATAGGTCCACAAAAATACAGTTTAATGATCAATGAGTCATAATTAAGGGTCTGGGTGTGATTAGAAGGTTCGGAAAAGGTTCAATGTTCAAGATCCACCAGATGACAGATCTAGTGATATAGACTGTAAATATTTAAAGGTTTTACAACCTTTGGATTTTAATTTAATTTATGAGATTAGAGACCTAAGAATGAGCTAAAATTTGAAGGGTTATCTCTAGAGACATGTCCTATCAATATACAATTGATAGATTCTAAATCAGAGGTCATTTAATTGTTTAAAGTGTTTAAAAATTCAATGGAAAAGGCTTTCAAGACTTAGCTTTTTACCCTTGAATTTTGGTTTAAAATTATGGGTTTGATTTGGAATTTTGATCATATGGTCTGGATTAGAACTTAAGGTCTGGATTGGTCCTAGTGACCTCATACAAAAATGAGATCAACACCCATCAACTATGATCCCTCCGACCACCGTCTCCCACAGACTATGATCCCTTCGACCATCATCGCCAGCTGACAATGGTCCCTCTGACTACTATCGCTTTTTGAATACGATCCCTCCAACCACACTCGTGTGACAACAGCAGCCCATCTAATAATAATCGCGTGTTGACTATAATCCCTCCAACCACCGTTGCCCATCGATTGCAGTCCCTCTGACCTTAGTCACCTGACTATGATCCCTTTGACTTCCATTGCCTGACTATGGTCCCTCCTACCATAGTTACCCAACTATGATCATTCTGACCAAACAAATAAGCCAACATTATTTTGAGAACAACTCTTATATCACTGCATTCTTCCAACTTTTACCATGTAATGTGCTCTATATGATGTGTATTTCCTACATTGAGCCAAGGCACAATATTTATAATTGACTACAAACACTAGTAGAATTATTTTAATTGGCTAAATCTTATGATTTTTATCCATTTAAAGATTTTTCACGTAAATATCCTATTGTCTTTTTTAACTTTTGCATCTCTCTCTCTCTCTCTCTCTCTCTCTCTTATTTGCCTATGTTCTAGATCTTTTACGAAGCTTGGATGCTAAATCCTATATCTCTCTACCATCGCAAATGTTCAAGATGCAACAAATGTGAACATGTCAAAGGCAAGAATATTAATATTTCTTGAGCTTTTACATAACAACAACATGAACTTCATTTGAACATGAATATAATATCAGAAAATAATACATGAAACATAACATGTAAAATATAATTTAAAACATAATTCATATTCAAAATCTGTTTATACCTCCACTTGATCACATTAGCACAATTCCCCTTATAACTACACTTTTACTTATACCTTTACTTATTCATCTCACATATGTTCAAGATAGATGGAGGAATTACATATAGTATAAATATCCTTGTAACTCCACTTCCACTTAAACATTTACTTATTCATCTCACATATGTTAAGGATAGATCGAGGAATTATATATTTGCAAAAGCTCTTATAATTTCACTTGTATTACACAACATAAAACAATCACCACTAATATAACCTCCTCTATATATCCTCCAAAATATAAACATAACATATAAATTTCATCACATAATTATAGAAATATCAACATATTCAACATCTATAAGCAACATTTAAAATGATATAAAGATACATGAAAATAGCACATTTATGATATATTCAGTAAAATACATGAGGTAAAACTAATAAAAGTATTAAACAATAACAAATTAGAAGTCATTCACGAGGAATATTTGTACCATCAATTTGAAGCATTTATTATACTCTAGAAATTTTTTGAGGTGTTAACATTCTTACAAAAAAATATTTGAAATAATTTATAAGTCAAACTAACTAGTGAAAATTTACATTTTTCCTTTCAAAATGACCAGATTAGTTTGTTATAAAACATATCAAGAGTTATACAAAAAAAAAAATCTAAATCTTCATAAAATAAAGTCCCAGAAATACCCACACAAATGTCGAATTGAAGTCAAAAAGCACAACATCTATAACCTACCTCAAGCTGAACAAATTCCTCAACTAGCTTCACGAACTAAATCAGCTATGCGGCCTCCACAGTGCTGCAGTACTCCATGCAACTTCTAGTTGGAAGAGAGAGCATCATCGAAACTACAAGTCATGGTGCTCCCAAGCAATTTCCCTCTCGACATATTTTTAGCTTTCTAAATTCAATCTACAACTTAAGATAAAATTAAACCTGAAATAATTGAAAATTTTCATAGAGACCTAATAGATGCAAAGTGAACTTGTAAATATTACTTGTTCTATTTGGATCATCAAGTAATCCAATCACTGCACAAGCAAATACAAAATTTTGAACCATAAAAAATAATTATAATCATTCCCAATTATTCAACGTGGATTGCAGAGGTGAATAAAAGTAATTTGACATATACAAATATCTTGATAATAACAGAGGATCCAAATCCCATGTATAAGAATGAAAATGTGAGCTATAATCGAAGAGGAAGAGCATCCAGCCATCCATGAATCAACATTATTCAATAAAATTAAGAAAGTAAGAGACAAGTAGAGTAAGGAATAATTATATTAGGTAGGACATGTGAAAAAAATCTAGTAAAGATGAGATTCTCAGAATTAAATTTAATCTTTTGGGCATGTTTATTGAAGGTCAAAGAGGTACAAGAGATAGTAGAATAGGACAAATTTGAAGTAATATGAAGGAAAACGTAATGAAAGAAAGCCAAAATAGTCAAAAGTTGCACAAAAAACTTGATAAACTAAATGACAGTATGAATAGGAATTAATAAAAACTATAAATAAATAATTGGATAAGGTTAAGGATGTTGTGCTATTGAAAAAGCTAGACCTACCAAATTAATCTCCTTGGAGAACAAAAGTGTAGATACATGATTCATTGTGAATTATTCCATGAAAGATAACCATTTAACTCATTAAGTTTGATACGCAAAAAAAATAGTTTTGAGTATTCAAAATAAATTGCATCAACTTTGAACTTTCAGAAATATACAATTTCAAAGTTCTTGCAACATAACAAGTACTTACTCATTACATAAGAAGATTCAATGGCATTACCTACCTTCTAAAATTGTCAATGTGATTTCATTTTTTGAAGCATATATTGAAAATTCTGAAGGCCCTTCATTTCCTCCAGTGAAGAATGCAGGCTTCTTCGGATCTTGTAAAATTATGTTTTCACTACCAAGCATTGTAATAATTTCTGACATTATAGGTCGGTCTTCTGCTTTTTCCTGAACACACATAAGTGCCACAATAATACATTTTGAAACCTCATTTGATAGGATTTTTTCACCTAATGATGGATCAACGAAATCCAACCATTTTTCATTTTTCCATAACTCCCATGCCTGAAACATACCATTTTTAGTTATTAAGTCATAAATTTATGGCCTAAATTGTATTAATCATATTTTAAAAAAATCAATACAAATATAATATCTTACATATACAAGCAGGTTTAGAGCTTTCCCAGACTTATGAAATGAAGTATTTCTCTTCCCACTAATGATTTCTAACATCAAAACCCCAAAGCTGAAGACATCAGACTTGACTGAGAAAAAGCCCTCCATTGCATACTCAGGTGACATGTAACCACTACATGTTAACAAAAGAAAGTACCTCATTATTTGATAATATATGTGATATGTATAGTGTTTTTCATTAGCTTGCAAAAAAAAAATCACATACTATGTACCAACAATCCTATTTGTGTTTGTTGGTGTTGTGCTTGCATAAATTCGAGCCAAACCAAAATCCGATATTTTTGGGTTCATTTGGAGATCCAGGAGAATGTTGCTGGCTTTTAAATCTCTATGGATAATACGAACTCGAGAGTATTTGTGAAGGTAAAGAAGTCCTTGAGCAATCCCATCAATTATGGCAAAGCGCTTTGACCAATCTAGTTGTTCTTTTCTAGTTTGATCTGCAAATGCCAAAAACTCATCAAGTGGATAAATAATCAAAAGCTGGAATGGGTACACATGAATTGTAATGTAAGTTATTTAGAATAGCATACCAAAAAGATGATAATCCAAGCTTTTGTTAGGCATGTATTCATAGACGAGTAACTTCTCGTTTCCTTCAATGCAACAACCCAAAAGCTTAACAAGATTTTGATGTTGAAGCTTGGCAATAAGCTTTATTTCATTCATAAATTCCTCCAATCCTTGACCTGAAAATTCATCCAGTCGTTTAACTGCCATACATTCACCTGATGGAAGATAGCCCTGAAGTGATAAACAATTGATTAGTGAAAAACTTGCACCTTAAATATCAAGATGGAAAGTATAATGTTAAAATTTAATTCAACATTTTTTACTTTAAAGACATTTAGTCAATTTCTATTAGAAAAATGGCGCATATCGATAATAATTGATCTTAACCCACCTATTTAAGGTTGAAATTTTATGGTCTAACTCATGGTATTTTGTCCATAATCAAGGCATTCTTCATCAAAAAAATTTTTTTGAGCATAACATATAGAGTAAACCAAAATAATGTAAGAACTAGAATGAATGTTCACCATACACCCCATACATGTTGTTCTTTCTAGTTTTACGTGAAGTTAATGTTACTTTCACATGCATAATCATGATTAAGAAATAAGTTTACTAAATTCATTTGTGGAATTTCAAAAGATGCCTTGAGCAATTATTCACCTTATATACAGAACCAAAGCCACCCTGACCAAGCTTGTTAGTGGAAGAAAAGTTGTATGTTGCTTCCATAATGCTTGAAAATTTGATCAGTGAAAATTCCATACCATTCTCTTTGATTTCAAGTTTTGATGCTAAGTTTGTGCCCTGATTTAATGACATTTGATCATTCTGTAATCGGTTTGTTCCTGTTTCATATAGAAATTTGATTTCATCAATCCAGGAATGAGTCAACTTTTGCTAGAAATAATTTTTCGAAGCATACCTTTTTTTCTTCTTTTTCTCATCCATATTAAATAAATTATTGTACATATAAGTAGTAGTATTCCAACTGGCAAGAAAATGGCGACTCTCCGGATCACAATCTTCCTTCCTGCATACATAAGATTATTTCACCTATACTTACAAGCTCAAAATTATTCATAAAAGTAATTAAAAACAGTGCAGTGATAGACAAGTTGTTCAAGTTAAAAGTTGTTCAAGTTAAAAGTGAGTAGATATATTAGAAAAGTTATAAAGGCAGTTTGGTATGTGACTTGCAACAAAATCTGGATGGGATTACCATTTTTTGAGGCATTTAAACTTGGAATTATTGGCATTTTAGCTAAATTTGAATTAAATTTAAAACTAAATTTTAATGAAGCTATCTAGGACCTTTTTAAAGTATTGAAACTGTGACAAAGCCCTGATTAAAAGTATCCACTTATATAAAAATATTTAGACACCTACTACTACAGAAATTCTTCACTAAAATATCCCCTATGGAGCTCCATTATGTATGGAACCCAAAAGATATTAAAGAGGGTCTCCACGTACATATTTAGAATGATCTGGAGGTCATGCATTCACAAGCCCCAAGGGCACCTAAAGCTGGATTAAACTCTCACTAGAAAGTCCCTAAAAGAGTATAAACATGATTGATTTTCAAAAAGATGCAAGACAATAATAGGAAGTAAATATTATCCTATTTCTATCAGCTTAAGAATTAAACTGATGTGGTACCAGTTAACATGGGTGTGATGGAGAACACCAGACTTCTGCAACGGTTTTGTCCACCGTGGCCACTTCCTCTGCTCTTTTAACAGTCCTGCAATCCACTAGTTTTTATAATTATTAAGTTCTTAGTTATTACCGTATTACCCTTAATTCCTGTTGCTTTTTGTATTAGACGCCTATAGTGAGAGGCGGAGGTAGTGAATTTTCAAGTTATCAAGTTACTGTTCCATTGCCTTGTGTTTTTGTGTCGTGGCTTTCAGTGCAGGATTCCGGCGAAGCTTCCGGTTCCACACCATAAACTTTATAACCTATACAGCCACCAACTTTAATGAAACTAGGAATTTTCATATATTTTTAAAGACAAATAAAAGACTTGGTCTCTTCTATGGGTTAAGTTCTAGAAGATCCTAGTAACTCTACTGTTAGTGGAAGAAGATCCAAATTTATTACCCCGAATATTATAATTTAAAAAAAAAAAATCTTCCTACTAAAACTCCGGGGTGATATCATATAAGATTGAAGGATAACATACTCTTTTATGAAATTTGGCAAAATTCCATTAGATGCATAATCCTGTAATTAGTCTATAAAATTTTGCTACTAAATCACCTTTTGTAAGATTGACAGTTCTATTATGTATTGCCTCAAGCTGTTTTAAAAAGTATTTTCCATATCTAAAACAACAAATCCGCCTCCTCACACAAATTGTTCTCAGGAATTGAAGGCTTTTTTTAGTGATCGAGAAATCAAATTTGGCAAATTTTGATTTTTATAACAGAGAAATCCGTGCTAAGAAACAGACCAAAAATTTTCTAAGAATAAAAGTATTTGTTGAACAATCATAAAAATATTTTAGAATCACTGCACATATCAAAAAACATTTCTGAAATCCCGAAAATTTTAAATGATTCTACAAGCCATTATGATTTTCTAAACTTAATGAAGGACAGATTTGCTAAGGTTTCAATTTGGGTAACCTTGTTTTCCATCTAATCTGCAACATATCACCAAAAAAAAATCCGGATATCCCCGGCCCGTAATTACAAAGAAAATATTTCTATTTTAAATATATCTTATTATTGTGATGCAAAAATATATTAGGAGCTCGCGAGATGAATACTTTTAAAAATTAACACGGTTTATCAAACTCTGCTGCCAGAATAAATTTTGACGGTCATCCGAGCTGTAAGCACTAGTTGACGGTCATCTTGTTTCTTTTGCAAAATCGCAACCAACACGGAGTTAAGAACAATACCTCCATGAGATAAATCGGCCTGTTGATGGGTAACATTTGGCATTGAGGCATTTCTGGGCAATGGGGACGATGGCTGTTGATGGGTAACATTTGGCATTGAGGCATTTGTGGGTAATGGTAACGATGGCGACTGATCAGAAGAAAGCTGAAGCATGGGCGTGCCGTTGTAGAATTTGTACAACTCATACCTTATATTACACAAGATCCCCAATGCTCTTCCTCCCTTTCCGGCCCCTTGCAGGTAAAACTTGCTGAAGTCCACCGTCTGCTGCAAGCATGTCCGGCAGTCGCCTACGGACAGATCCAGCGTGCACTGCACCAGACCGTATATATTATCTCCAGCCGTGAGCGCTGCCTCGCCGGTGGCAAAGAGCCGAGATGTGTCTGTCACGGCCAGTTCTGACAGGTTTCCCATAAGTTCGGTGTTCAGGATTTCAAACCTCTGAAGTCGGTCTGCCGAGACCTTCTGGGTATTAGCTAACAAGCATTGGACACTAGTATTGACGTCGGGGCCGTATTGGATTTCCTGATTGGAGTAGCTGAGTTGGCATAAGTCGTACCATATGGTGGCTTCCTTCTTGTTTGAGCAGAGCTGGTTGGTGTCGGAAATGGCCGTAGAGATGCAGGAGCGACAGTTGGCGATGTCGGTGTCGCCGCGGCAGAGAGTAAGTCCATAGACACGGTCAGGGACTATGCCGATGGTGGCGGTGGCGAAGCCGGTGGCCAAGGCGCCGGCCAAGGCGTTAGAAGAGAGAGTAAAGATGAGTTGGTTGAGGTTTGAGCTGTAGGTGCTATTCCTGGTGAAGTTTCCTGAGCCGCAGATATACCAGAGTGGCTCTGCAGCGGAAGGGGAGGCGAACAAGTATAGGAGGATGAGGAGAAGAAGGGCCATAGATGTGATGCAGATCATAAGGATCAGCAATTCTAAGATGATCTTCAGTTCTAAAGGTGGAAAAAGCTACTGCGCGGAGTCTTCGTCAAGATGGAATCAATAATTCATTGATGAAATTTCTTCGGCAATCATTAATTAGTGCTTATTATTATGATGGTGCTATTAGTGCATAAAGATATATAAATTTGTATTATCTTTATATTTATTTATTTGTGTGGAGTGGCGCTCAACTATTGGGTATTATGTAATGAGGCCATTCTTATTCTCTATATCTACATGCTATCAATATGTAATAAGACAGGGTTTTCAGTTTTCTCTTATTCATCTTCTTCTCTTTCCCTCTTCCTCTCTCTCTCTCTCTCTTAATTCTTCTCGTTGCTGCTTGCGTTCTTCAGGGTATCAAGGGCGGGTTAAGCTGATTGCCCGCAATGATAAGTTTCGTCACTTCCCATCACGGAGAATAATCAGACCCGGTGAATCTTGAAGATTCATCCATCCTATCGCCTCTGAAATTTGTCTGTCTCGAACCAAAAGACCATCGTTTCCGCTCAACTCGCTTCCGACAATTACTCTTTATGGAGATCTCAAATCATCAAAATTTTTTATGACAATATATTTGGCAAGCTTCTTGATTCAAAATTTCTCTCCCCAACAACCCTCATTCAACAATCTGACGGATCTTCTATTCCCATCACACTCTTCAACCAATGGATTTTAACATATCAAAATCTTGCCGCATCACTATGCTCTACCATTTCTTCATCTATCCTTCCCTACGTTGTCAATCTTGAATCCTCCACTGCCATATGGTCCACTCTTGAAACAAAAATTCAATCTACAAATATATCAAAAGTCTTTCAACTCAAGAATTCTCTCCACAACATATCTCTCAAGAATATGACCATAACGCAATATCTATCGGAGATCAAGTCCTTAGTTGATCAAGTAGCCACTTCCGATTCTATTGTTGACACCGAAGATGTAATTCTTTACATCCTCAATGGTCTTCCCACTTACCATCAGTCTTTTAAAACTGTAATCCGAACCATGCTCACTCTGATTAGCCTCGATCAACTTTATCCATTACATCTTAGTGAAGAAATCAACATAGCATCTGATGTCGCTGATGCCTCTCCGACTGTTGATCCCAACACTGCCTTATTCTCTTCCAGGGGAAGAGGTTGTCAAAACAGAGGCTGAACTTCCAAGTATTCCAATAATACAAGTCGTCAGTTATCTGCTCAATCCACAATCTATCAAATCTTCTTTAAGAAAGGTCACTCCTCACCTAACTGCTGGCATAGGTTGGATCCGCACTACATACCGCCCTCCTCGACCACTCAAAATAAAGCCCTAGTCGCCAGTTCAGATAGCTCTTATACGAACTAGTATCTTGACTCGGGAGAAACATCATATCTCATAAACTCGCTTGACAACATGTCTATCTCAAATCCCTACCAAGGCTCTGACAGTATCACCATCATTGATGGGAGATCAATTAACATTGCTAACTCAGGGGCAGGATTGTTACCGACCCCATCTCGTAAGCTCAATTTATCTCAAATTCTCCATACTCCATCTTTAAACTAACAAAAGATAATGATATTTCTATTACTTTTAATCCCTCGGGTTTTTAGTTTAAGGACATGAAGACTCATCAAGTTCTACTTCAAGGACCATGTAAAAACAGGCTCTACCCTATTCGAACTAGCTCCGCGCACACCTCGCCTGCTTCAAGCATCGTCGGCCACTACTACCTCGCTTCCTTCGTGGCACAACATGCTTGGTCATCCTCATCATAGGGTGCTCAACACCATAGCAAAGTGTAACCCAAATCTTCATATAAATGTGAATTCTTCATCTTGTTTTCTTGTAAAGAGTCCAAAGGCACAAACTTGCTTTTGACAATTTTGTAACTCGCCATAACTCAATTTTGGTCTTATTCATTTGAACATCTGGGGTCCTGCTCCGATCATATTGATTCAGGGATGCAGATACTATGTTATATTTGTAGATGATTTTTCTCGATTCACGTGGATATTTCCAATACGGCATGAATCAGAAGTTATTAATGTTTTCATTACTTTAAAAATCAAATCGAGAAATATACATCTAAACAAATTAAAATCTTATGAACTAACAGGGGTACATAATATGTTAATCAATCATTCAATCAATTTCTTCTAAATCAAGGTATTACCCACCAAATTTACTGTCCCTACACTCCGAAACAAAACAGAGTAGCTGAACAAAAACATAGGCATATCATAAAAACGAATAGGACATTACTCAAGACTATGTCTGTTCCTAACAAACACTGGCTGGAAGCTATCCTGACTTATGTTTATCTTATCAACCCCATGTCATCACCTACGACAGCTAATATATCACCATTTGAACTCTTACATAACATTAAACCTAGCTACAAATATCTCCGCACATTTGGATGTGCTTGTTTTCCTCTAGCTCCCCCTCATTCTCATCAGAAACTTCAACCCAAAGCTAGATCTTGAGTGTTTCTTGGTTATTCAAATACTTACAAAGGTTACAAGTATTTGGATACTACAAACAATAAAATCATCATAGCAAGACACACAACCTTTGATGAGTGTTCCTTTACTTTTACAAAATCCTCTAACCATATCACCACTCCTACGGATATCTCTCCCTTTCTTACTACTCCCATATCTATCCCATTATCATCACTGCCTTAACCAAATCTCCACACTAATCCTTCAATACAGTTATCTTCTGATCCCTCTCATTCATCTCCTATCATATATTCTCCCAATCAGCAGGAGGTACAGTCAACTACATCTCAACAATCACGTTCTCACAACTTGCCGCACCACCACATGATCACTAGAAATCAAACGGGATCACTCAAACCTCGAGTCATTCTAAACCTTTCCATTTTAATACCTCGTCTGATCCCATTGTCTCTCCAAATAGCTACAAATAAGTTGTCAAACACCCATAATTATGCCAAGCTATGGCTACATAATTTTTGGCATTATAGAAGCAAGGGATAAGGAGTCTTGTTAGTCCACCCCAGGGATCAACCATTCTAGGTTGTAAATGGACTTATAGAACCAAACTACATGTTGTTGGCTCAGTGGCTAAGTACAAGGTGTGTCTTATTGCATAAGGAAATCACCAAGAATTTAGCTTGGACTACACTGAAACTTTCAGCCCTGTAGCCAAGTTACCCACAATACGCATACTGCTTGTTGTTGCTCTTCATAATGATTGGCTAGTTCAATAACTTGACGTAGCAAATGCTTTCCTACATGGAAAACTCTTAGAAACCGTCTATATGGCTCAACCAAAAGGCTTCGAAGACTCCACTCATCCTGATTACATATGTCTCTTCACAAAGCCATCTACGAACATAAACAAGCCCCGTGTCAATGGTACAACACATTCACGACATACTTGGTATCTCTGGGATTTTCACACAATACCGCTGACCCATCTCTTCTAATATTCCATCAACAACAAATTCAAATCTTTATTCTCATTTATGTTGATGACATACACATAGTTGGTAATAATAATAATAATAATAATAATAATAATAATAATAATAATAATAATAATAAAGCAATCTCCATGGTTATTGATAAGCTCGACAACAATTTTTTAATGTCATACCCGGGCACTGCTCAAAACTTTCTCGGTATCAAGATCGACCAACATGATAAAATGTTTTTTCTTTCACAAAAGCAATACACTCTTTCGATCCTTCAACAAACTCAATTAACTCAATACAATTCGTTAGCGAATCCCACATGTGCGAAACTTCCTACTGTTTTTCCTAAGGAAACCATGCTCTTCGATCCGCATCTATATAAAAGAATTACCAGGTCACTTATTTAACACTCACTCGCCCCGACATCCCGTACAGTGTTAATCATCTCTATCAATATATGCTCAATCCCCTACCTCAACACATTTATATTCTCGAGCATCTTCCACGCTATATCAAAGGTACGTTTGACTACGGTATACCTATTACAAAAATTAATATGGTTCTTATATCCTTTTCAGATGCTGACTGAGCTGGAGATCCAATTTCTCAAAAATCAACATCCGAGTATTGCTCATTTCTAGGTGAAACAATCATATCTTGGACGATCAAAAAGAAACAAATGGTTGCTAGATCTTCAACATAATTCGAATACCATGCATTAGCTACTCTTATGTCCGACATTATCGGGGTTCGTCGACTTCTCTCAGATTTTAGCATTCCTCGGAATCGTCCTACAAACATGTACTATAATAATACTTTTGCTATTGCACTGGCTAATAACCCGGTGTTCCATGCCCTTACAAAACACATTGAAATTGACTAGAAATTCATAAGAGATCACCTACAATATAATAACATCCATTTCCTACCCATCATACACTATCAAATTCATGATCTTTCTCATTTGATAGGTCAATAATACTCATTAGATTTGTTTATGAACGTGCTTGTTCGATAGTGCAAAAAAATCGCTAAATATGTTCACGAATATAGTTTGTTAAGGCTTGTTCTTTCTTTTGAATAAAAAGCCGAAGCTAGCATATATTAATAAAGCAAAAGCAAAGATACAACTAAATAGTGGATTCCTCGGCCTTCAAAATGTTAAAGAATGAAGAAGGAATCTTATTCAAAGTGAACTCATCCCAACTAAAGCTACTAACAAGAGCATAGTTAGCACACAAGTTTGCTAACTTATTACTTTCTCTACTAATACAATTGAAAAAAGCAAAATTAAAATCTTTAAGAAAGTCAAGGTCTTCTTCTATGTATATACCTTTTTTCCAAATCCGTTGCATAAAAGAAATGATGTTGGAGTTTTCACCTTTAATTATGATACATTTATATTTGAACATTCAATCCTTGATGACTTCCTTCAAAGACTGGATTGCAAGAAGCTCCAATTGTGAAATATCCCAATGAATGCAAGTTTTACCAAAAGCAAATAGAAATCTGCCTTTATAGTCTCTGAATACTCCAGCAATGCCTGCTTTATAAGAAGGTAGAAGAGATGCATCTACATTAATCTTTAGCCATTCGGGTAGAGGAGGTTGCCAAGAATTAGACAGTCAGCTGATCGACTGGTTGACATCCCAGTTGCCCAAAATAAAATGGCTATAATTATGAAGTACTGATGTATAGCATATAGCATAAGATGCAATAAAAGATGGATTTTCTTCCACTCCTTCATGAATGGTCTTATTCCTAGCTTTCCATGACAAAAAAACTACATTACAGTATAAGTTTGCTAACATACCTCTCTTCAATGCTATCATATCCAGCCATGTAATACTTTCTTCTAGGCTTTGAAATACAGGAATACCAAATCCCCAATTATTTAGAAGTTTAATTACCTCATTTAACTTAAAGCATGCATATACAACATGCTCCGTATCTTCAATAGCAATGCATCCTCTTAGACAATTAGCATTATCCATTAACCTTCTATGCTTTAGGAATTTGAATGTTGGGTTAGCATTTTTACACACCCTCCACCATAAAATTTCCACCCGAGCATTTAGCTTCATTTTTTAAGCCAATTCTAATGTTGAGAATCATTGTTCTGCTGTACCATAGCGTTAAACGCCATTCCAGCAAATATCAGACCAGACTTTTGCTGAACTAGCTTCATTCTATCTCCCTCCCCGTCTTGCACTATCTTCACCTGCATTATAAGATTCACCAATTCTGTACCAAACATACTCAGCAGTTTCGGTACATTCCAGCATCCATCATGAATCAATTCTTTTACAAACACAGCTTCATCTTCTTGTGGAACTACAAACGTGGGCCAAAGATTAATGCACTTATCCAAGATCCATATGTCTTTAAAAACATCTACATATTCACCGTCTACCAATGTCCATCTAACAATTGGATTAAGCATCTTACAACCTTCCTTTAACAATTTCCAAGATGAGGAGCAATTCCCTATATTGTTAAGGCTCGTTTGTCTAAAGTTTGATAAGCACTAAATAAATCGAACATGAACCAAATATGAACACAATTAATTTAAACAAATCAAACATGAACACAAACATTAAAGCTCGAATCACACAAACCGAACTTGAACAAGCTAATAATAAATGAACTCAAACATGAACACTTACATACTCGGCTCAGTTCGGTTCATTTGCAGCCCGTAACGACAGTTAGTGTTAGTGGTGGCAGGAGGAGGTTGACATCCAGCATTCAATGACAAGTGGTGATCAATGGCAAGTGTTAGTTATGTATGGAATTTGATAGTGTCAATAAATCGGGTTATATTATTGCCTTGGACATCAAATTCCATCGATGGAGCTCTCTAGGGGAGTTGTAGGGGATTCTCCTCTTGCTTGGGTTCAGGGGCTTTGACTTTGAAAATTAGTTTTTTCTATACAATCATATAGTGCTATGATGTTGTAAACATCCTATATTTGGAGACATAGAGTGGAGCACCACAGCACTGTAGTTAGGTTAAAGAATGAGAGTAGAGCACTCTAATGCTCAAACTTGGCACCATGGCGCTACAGGTCAAGCCAATCAGTTTACTTTCTCATTTTTCATGTTTTTTTTTTTGTTAAAACCCACTGTTGGGGCTTACACGTTTATTTAAAATAAGCGATTACAAAAAGTCCTTAAAGAGACTAAAGGCTTAACTAAAAGAAAAGAAAATACATAGAAAAAAAATAAATTACAGAGAAAAGGAAAAAGAATCTAAAGAGCCAAAAGTCTCTAAACTAGATACAAAACAATGAAAATAAAAGCCTATAATATCAACAGATCCAAAAAAACTTCCGGAGGCTAAGATGATTGAAGCACTAAAATGAAAAACTCCATCTCCAACACTTTAAAGCTTTACTTTTCAATTCTTCAACAAAATCTTTTCTCCAAAAATAATATGAATCAATGATGAGGAAATATTCTGGATCTGAAAAAAACCTTACAATCATAGAAGTTAAATAACAATTCATAATAGACATGATAAAAAAATGGATCAATATAATATCTTAATGGCCCATGTTTAGAAATCTATTACAGAAGAAATAAAATACCAATTTTCTCAAAGAAAATCTGGTTGGGAAAGCTATAGATCCAACAAACAACATTCAAACAACCAAACCATCATCAGAATAAATACCAATTATCCAAGTATAACCGACAGCCAAATCCTTCCAGCCATAGAAAAAATAGGGACAATTGATCCTCAAAATAGGAAATGAAGTCACTAACCAGCCATAACAATCAAATAAATCAAAGAGATATGGAAAAATAGACTTCCATAACAAATTAATACTTCTAAAAATTATATTATGGAAGAAATAGAATACCAAATATCTCAATTGAATATTTGTATAAAAATAGAAAATGTGATCTTAACCAAACTATGGTCAGCCAAATAGCAAATAAAATCCCTAGCAGTTATAGAAGAATAGATACTGCACCATGATAAGTATGTTAAAAATTCCACCAACCAGCTATCCCAACCAGTAATTTCAAAGAGAGAAAGTAAATTAAACTTCCATAATAAATTAAATAAACTTAACATCATAGCCAAAACACCAATTATATCCGAACATATGGTAATCCACATTTATCAAGATTAATTATACCCCTTAATAAAATAGGTATATTTTGTTGATGAAATAAAGTAAACTGATTCAATTTAGCTCCAGTTTTAGCTAAAAAATCAGCAGCCGAATTTCTTTCTCTGCAAATATGAGATATTTTATAGTCCAAATGAGAGAGCAATTTTTTTATGTCTTTTAAAATATAAAAAGCATCAAAGTTACCAATATGATCAGCAGAAATACAGTTTATAACTAACATAGCATCAACTTCTATCCATATTTTAAAGAAGTCATAAGATAGGAAAATTTGAAGGGCTTTAAAAATAGTCATGAGTTCAGCAAATAAGACAGAGCAATTATTTAGAGGAGAACAAAAACCCACAACTAAATTACCTTTGTCATTTCTTAGAATACCCCCACATCCAAAATTACCTCCAGAAACGGATCCATCAGTATTAACTTTAATATAGTGAATGTTCAGTTTTTTCCAAATAACATATTTGAAACAGGCTTCATGAAGATCTTCAAAGATATTAGCATTAAGCTTGTTAGCAATGAATTTAAAGCCACGAAATTGCTTATGATGAATCAAATTAACCTTGTAAAGGCTATTGATTTTCTCTTTGGTTTGAGCAATTATCCGATTATAATTCATAGGAATATTCCTATGTTTAGCATCATTTTTATCAATCCATAAAAATCATATAAGAGAAATAACAGTAACAACTTTGATATGCCCCCTAGTAGTATTGTGAAAAATAATAGTAAGAAAATGATTAAAGGATAAATGACCACTAAAATAATTGGTATTAAAAAAATTATCAAACCAAATCCAAACTCTAGCAGCAATAGGGCCATTGATAAAAACATGGTTTATGTCTTCTATATGATAACGACATAAGCATTTAGAAGGAAGATAGAACCCCTTCTTCCAAAGAACAACATCTACAGAAATAAAACCCTTAATAATTCTCCAAACTAAAATAGAATAAGAAGAAGGAATATTCTTGCTCCAAAATTTATTAAAAATCATGGTAATATCTGTAACATCAAAATCTGCTCCAGGATCGTCCGGGCCGATCTGGATCGTCCCGGGACGATCAGTGCAATTTTTGTTCCAGATTCTGTACATAAGTTACAGGAATGATTTCCTGTAGGGATCGTCCGGGCCGATCTGGGATCGTTCCGGGACGATCAGTTCATGGCAAAAGTCAGAGAGCAAATCGTCCTGGAAATTAATTATCGTCCTGAGAAATCGTCCCAGGCCGATTGGAATTTGGTCAGATCGTCCAGGACGATCGTGCGATCGGCCGGGCCGATCAGAGCATTTTAAAGCTGAAATCAGCTCATTTTGAAGAGAGAGAAAATCATAAATATCTAAAATCAGTTTTGAGGAGAGAGAAAGTCTAGGGCAAATTTGGAAAAGTTGATTTTCGGGCGACGCCGGGCCGTTTTCGTCCGACGAGATTGTTCGAGAAAGTGTTGTACGCAAGGTAAGGCACATTCCGCCTTTCTCAATTTTCAGAACGGTGTAGTTTGAACGAGTTTTCTGTCCGGATTTCGTTTTCGTTAGCGAATTTCGTCCGTATTTTTCGATTGGTTCAGTTTTTACCGCGTAGCTTTTGGTATGTTTCTGAGGTGCCGAGTGTGCACATTTTGATTATTTTCTAGAGAATTTTGACCGGGTATTTTTTTATTCCGCAGTGTTTTCTTTCGACTGTAATTTTTGACGATGTCTAAAAATGTTGTGGCAGTAGAATAAAAGTCTTATATTATTGCTGTGAATGTTCTGTGGTAATTTGGTAAAATTCTGATTCTGTCAATTTTGTGTAAATTCCGTATACTGCCGTTATGCTGCCGGATTTTTGTACGATTTCTGATGTTGTCCGGATTTGCTCTGAAATGACATGTTATGATTTTGTGCTTTTGGGAGCCATAAGGGGAAGGTGTTGTAAGCACAAGGGAGCTATAAGGGGAAGTTCTGAGAAGTTATGTGAAGTTCTGAAATTCTGTATATCTGTTCTGTTCTTGTGCTATGAGCACAATTGGGAGCTATAAGGGGAAGTTCTGGTGCTGTATGCACAAGGGAGATATAAGGGGAAGTTCTGAAATCTGGAAGGAAGATCTGTTCTGAAATATCTGTTCTAATTAATATGAATTTATGATTTCCGTACGATTCTGTCTGTTCTGATATGACTTCTGATCTGATATGATTTAATCTGATTTCTGATTTTTGTATGTTCTGTCAGCTTTGATGTGATGTATTTCTGTTCTGTTCTGATACGATCTGATTCTGATTTCCGTACGATTCTATCTGTTCTGATTTGATATATGATTCAGTTCTAATTTGATATTTAAATCTGTTCTGTTCTATCTGTTCTGTTCTGATGTGATTCGTTATGTTCTGTTCTATCAGTTATGTATTCTGATTTCTGTACGGATTTCTGTCTGATGTGTTTGGTGTGGACTCTGAGGATTTTGATTGGAGGTTTGATGTCTTGATGAGCTGTTGTAGCTCATCCTTATTTTCTACGTGGTTTTCAGGTTCTGGGAAAGGGAAGGAAGTCCAGGAGTAGAAGTTCAGAGTCTGATCTGTTATACGTATTTTGCTCTTTTGATTTTTATACAGTCATGGCTTTTCTGTTCTGTCTTTCTTTCTGTCTGAAAGCCATGAGATGTATTTGTATATGATTCTTTTGAGGAAGAAGATAGATGATCTGTTCCGCTGTGATTTGATGTTTATAGTAGCTCTGTGTGTCTGTTTCTGTGTGAAATGCTTGGAAGAAAGTTCTGAAACAAATTCCAAAGCTAGATCCTGGAATCAGTTCAGTCAGTTTATGTCTGGTGGCCTCACGACCCGATACGAGCGGGATGCATCCCGGTCGGGTTGGGTCGTGACAATATCTCTCTTTTTCCTAATGAAATCCCAAGCGACTCTAAAAACAAAATTGCCATTATGAGATAATTTGAAAAGAATATGATCCTTGCATTGATTATCCAAGGTATGAACCATAATTTTATTACCAATCACAGAAGGAACCAAGTCAAGAATAGCTTGAATATCCCACGTGTTATTAAGAAAAAAACTATTCACTTTTAAAGTATAACAATAGATAGTAGAAAGAAGATGTTCAATGGAACCTTCAAAGAGCCAATTATCTTGCCAAAAAAAACTGTTTTCCGAATTTAGACCCCAAGCAATAAGGGGTTCCATAATAATCTTAATTTGACAAAGCCTTTTCCAAATTAAAGAATCACTATGCTTATAAAAACAGTATAAGGGATGTTTGCCTTTACAATACTTAAACTTCATAAATAAAGCCCAAAGACTTTGTTCTTTTCTAAAATTCCACCACATTTTCATAGAGGAAACAATAATAGAATTAGATATAGACTTATAGCCAATGCCACCTTCATTAAGAGGACCACACAATTTATGCCAAGAAGTCCAATGCATTCTAGTAACATTATTTCTAGAGCCCCAAAAAAATTTATTAAGAATTCTCTCTAATCTTAAAAAAGTGGCACTATTGGGTTGAATAACTTGAAATAAATGAAAAGCCATAGAATTAAGAATGCTTTTAAGAACAGTTAATCTACCACCATAAGATAAAAAGTGAAAATTCCAAGAGGAAATTCTATCAAACATTTTTTTAATAATTTCATCAAAGAGGTGAGATTTTTTTAAGCCTCTAAAAATCGGTGCACCTAGATATTTAAAAGGTAAACTTTGATGAACAAAATGAGTAATAACAGAAATTCTATTTATTTTAGCTAAGGTGAAGCGTTTAGAAGTAAAGAAAGAGCTTTTCAATTCATTAATAGATAAACCACTCTCTAAAAAGAAATTATTAAGAAAACATTTTATTTTCTTAATATGGTTTAAAAATCCATTACAAAATATCATGAAATCATCGGCAAAACAAAGATGAGATATATGAAATCCATTTTTAGTAGAATAATACATGGATGGATACTTCTCAAAATTAAAATTAATGCATCTAGAAAAATATTCCATAGCTATGATAAAAAGAGAAGGAGATAATGGGTCCCCTTGTCTAAGCCCATGTTTAGAATGAAAGAAACCATTAGAACCACCATTAAGCAATATAGAAAACCAAACATTGTCCATAGAATTTCTAATCAACCTTATAAATTGATCAGAAAACCCAAAAAGCTCTAAAACCTTATAAATAAATTTCCAAGATATGTTATCATAAGCTTTATAAATATCAAGCTTAAGAAACATGTTGCCACCTCTAACTTTCCTATTGAGATCATTAACCATTTCTTGAGCCAAAAGAATATTGTCCGAAATCAATCTACCTTTAACAAAAGCAGTTTGATTTAGAGAAATCATACTAGGTAACAAAGGACCCAATCTTAAAGTAATGATTTTGGAAGTTAATTTGTTGAAAAAAGTATATAAGCTTATAGGTCTAAATTCATTCCAACTAACAGGATTTTCTTTTTTTTGGTATAAGAACAATGACATAAGAAGTAAAGTATTTAGGCATAGCATTACCATTGAAAAAATCAATAACAGCATCAATTAAATCAATTTTAATAATATTCCAGCAACTTTGAAAGAATTCAGAAGTATAACCATCTATACCAGCCGTTGACTTAGAATTCATAGAAGTAACTGCTGAAAATATTTCTTTTTCAGTAGGGGTAGCAGTTAAAGCAATATTATCCTCCACATATATGATTTTTTCAATAAGAAATGAATAATCTAGTTGATTCACATGAACCTCATTGCAAAAAATATTAGAAAAGTAATCAATAACAGATTTATGAAGTAAAGTATCAGAAATCCAATTCCCATTTTCATCTCTAATCTTATCAATAAAATTGATAGATTTATTTTTGTTAACCAAAGCATGAAAGTATTTTGTGTTTCTATCTCATTCAGAAATAAGTTTGGAAGCAGATTTTTGTTTCCAATAGGTTTCCTCCATATCTTGAAATTTAACTAAATTATCCTTGGCTATGTTCAAATCATTAAGAAAAGAAGAATCATAAACAGTAAGTTCTTCTAAACGACAAACCTCTTTTTCCATTTCTTTTATGTTGGCAAAAATATTTTTGAAATGATTTTGTTGACCCCAATATCTCAAACCATGCGAGAAAAGATCCAAACTGGTGAATAAAGCAATATGAACCTTAGCGCCATGCACCACTTAAAGGGTCAAATGATTTTCGATTGCCAAACAGACGACGTCGTTGCGATCAAGATGTCGAATTCTGCTAGGTCGGGGGCCCTCGCAATTGAATCGGACAAGATCGATCAAAAGGGACGATCGACACCCGAAATTAAAGTGCGAGCAACCTTTTTAATTTCATCCATAATCTAATCATACCTTTCACAGAATTATCAGGGGCTAAACAAGCATTCCAATTAGCTTTAACAATATTAGAAAAATTATTATGTAAAATCCAATTATTTTGAAATCTAAAAATAGGAACACCATTTTTTCTAAATTCTTTCTTAATAGAAATAAGTAAAGGACAATGATCCGATAAGCTTCTACTAAGATGCTCAACCGAAGTTAAAGGCCATTTATCAATCCATAAATGATTGAATAAAATTTTGTCTAATCTTAGCCACAATCTATTTTTCATGTTTAACTTGGTTGCATCAGAAGGAGTTATTTAAGTGCGTCTCTTCGTTAGTTCTAAGTGTAGAATGATGTAAGAGTGAAGAGAGATAAATAGAGAGTGAGAAAGAAGAGATCTATATCATTTCTTATAAATTTTCATTGAGAATTTTTTGGTGTGGTGTGACTCCACGTTTTTTTTTTAATTCAAAATTTTTCACATTAAATCCTGACCTCCTTTCTTTTCCACTTCTTTTTCTCTTTATTATTTGTGTTTACTATGTGGTTTCACTTTCCCAATATTTCGGGTAGTGGGCGACGATATTGACTGGTGGCTGCAGCTAAGGCAACAATATAAACATATTACATTGTATTTGAAACGTGATCAAAATTAATAACTTTCATGTACACTTAAATTGAATTGAGGGTAAATATCAAATATATAAAAAATTTACTCTAGATTTTTTTTTTCATTAAACCTAATATCAATATTTTTCAAAACTTTTGCATTTAATGAATTTAATCCTATTTTACTTCAAACCAAACATCACTCTATGTTGGGAATAAAATCACACAGTGAATACAAAAAAAAAACAACGAAAAGAAAAAAAAAACACCAGATTTTATAGTGTTTCATTCAACCTTGACCTACGTCTACTCACCAGAGTCCTCCACTCCGAGTATTATGTTATCACTGTAGTCTCTCCTTTTACCCCTATAGCAAGGCAGGGAAGCCGTTGCATAAATCCCTTCCACAAGACTCACTACGACTGAGAGCTTGAAGCTTTATCACCCTCCAAGTGATGGTAGTGGACCTTCAATCATTTTGTCCCTCTTGGAGATGGTAGAGTACCTTGAACTCATTTTTCACCCGCATGGTGATGATAGAGAACCTCATCCTTGAGCTTAAAAATTTATCTTAAGTAGCCTAGATAGACACTTGGAGGAATAAGGTAAGACATATTCTTGGAGTAATCATATGACTCCTTCACACTACTTCTCCCTCATACACAAACACTACCTCATATTCCCAAAGCTCTACTATATCTTCTTCTTGAAGCTCCCTCTTAATAACACTCAGCAGCCAAAATCTTTGAAATAAATTAATGAAAGATATTAAATACTAGCCAAACAAAATGCTCTAAATTAAATTTTTGTAACTCTAATCTTACATTACGATCCAGGATCATTCAGTATGATTAGCTCAAAGTGATCCTATTATTACTCTATGAAGAGGTAGTTCTTGTACACTCAATTCAAAGAATTGAGTTGATTGTCAAGACAATTTAGATCATTGTCTTGTATATAGTTTAAACAGCTTCAATTATCCTCCAGTACAATTGGGGATGATTTAATTATCATCCCATGCACGAATAGAGCTATATAGTATGATTGATCAAATTAACTTGTACGATTTGACTAGATCAATTAATATAAATTTGTTATCTAATCACATGATTAATTTAGGCATTATTTTAATATATCATACTGAATGATACATATTGCCTAGTCTGATTTGTACAAAATTTTAATCTCAAAATATTGCCCAAATTATGATTAGCAGTTTGGATCCTAATTTTTAATTAATCCTCCTATATGATATACATTATACATTATGATTAGTTTATCTTGTATTAATTATCATAATTAGCTATTTTTATCATTTTTAAATTAGTTAATCTTATAATATGATATGGATCATATAGTACAATTAATTTGGAAAACCTAACTTCTGATTTTGCACTAACTCACTCCCCTAAGTCTGTGTATGCATGGTTTCCAAGAATAGTATCCCCCGAATACATGAATTCACTCAAGCAAGATAAAAATATATAATAATTAAAAATATAGACTCTACATGACATACTAAACCCTAGTTTAATATATCTTGAGTTCATCAAACTTGCAAGTGTATGGTGGACCTATAATTATAGTATATAGGTCAAATATATATGAATAATTGTAAATTATTGGAGATAGCACAATAAGAAATCCAATAATGTTTGTTATCATCAAAACCACAAGATTTAGGTTAAGATTTGTAATAATCTCTATCTTTTTTATAATGACAAACATTGTTGGTAAATATCACAAATATATTTTTACTACTTCTTAAACTCCTGCTCACTAGGTGAATATTTTTAAAAAAAACCATGAGTTTTTTAATAAAGAAAATATGCATAATTAAAGAGTACACATATAGTAGAAGAATAAAAGATTAACCATTTAATCACAAAGTATAACCTACTAACAACAAACTACTCCCCTTTTGTTATCATAAAATGGAGGAAACTACTAAACAAAAATACTAAAGAGAACCACATACCTCAAAAAGTATAGAAGTAAAAATAATACAGAAACAAGGATGAAAAATACAAAGTAAACTAAAAATATGAAGGATCCTGATTAGGTGGAGGAGGTGGTGGTGGTGGTTGGAAGAATTGGTGGATTGAGGCAAATTGCTCCCAAAATAAAGATATATCATTATCATAATTTGGTGCTGTTGTGCTATGTAGTTATCCAAGAGAGACATATCATTATTATATTATTATTACTACTCTGCTATGTAGGTGTCAAACCAAGTTTCATACTAGTAAAACCTCTGAACTAGTATATTGTACTAAGACTAATGGTGGATAAGTGTTGGTGCTAAAACTTATGCTGGCGCTAGTTCTAGACCTCCCTCTTCTTCCAATGGCTCATAATCTACATAGAGAACACTGTGGTAGTAAGTACTTAGAAGGCATGGAAGGAGCTATTAGAATAGAAAATTTGAAGGTGATATGGAAAGGAAAGTGTGGACCTCAGGAAGAGCACCGCTATGGTTGCAGGATTTCAGAGGAGTATACTAACGCACCTACCCCGAGGGATAGAGATGATCACGGGCCTCCACGCTCCTTGCAAATGGGCCAAGATAGATTGGACCATACATACGATTAACTATAGAGGATAGCAGCTCTCGCCTATGCACCTTGATGGGTAATATATATATGGCTTGATCACAGTCACGTGTTTCCCCCACCTGATGCATCAGCTTAGATGGGGTTTAGTAGATGGTGGAATTCAGTTTTCCACGAGTGCAAGACCCCATGGTTAATTACATCTCAGGCTGGGGCCTGAGAAGACTCTCGATTAAGAATCATACATTATCCTCTCTAAAATGGGACTGGCATAAGGGTATAGACCAAGAAGTCCTACTCAAGGGGAAGAAAGGTCTTAAATGTCTTAGTCAGTATGCGGGGTTCATACCAGCATTCGAAAGGACTAAGGTGATGAGAAAAACTAGAGAAAATAAAGTCAAGCAATCGACACATGTGTGAGAGAAAAGATTAGGTGGCGTCATCCATATGATGCAGATAAGTAGGATTTATAGTCCCTAAAGGATATGGAACATACCCACTATTTAGGCATACTACGAGATCGAATATAGTAGCCTTGAATCCTAAATCTAAATTGGGTTTAGTATTCTACGCACACTAACACCCGTGTCCTAATTAATGCAGTGCAAAACCTGGACTTACCCCGACCTTGATTGGGGAGCCAACTAACAACCTAATCATTTTAAAACCATGTCGTCATGTCATTTTATGAAAGATGGGTGGGTGGAATGGTTTTTGGAAGTTAAGGCCGACATCTAGAGAGTTTCCTAATTGACCTTTTACTTATATGGGGTAAATGCTCCTAACTAATACAAATTAAAATTTAATTTAGTTAATTACTAATGCAATGCAATGCTAGTAGAATAGGCTTCCAATCATGAATGCTTTAAACTTAAAAAATAGGCTTATAAAAAAATTTTTAGAAAATACTGGTCGTCCCAGGTCCGGCACTTCATCCTCATAGGCCAAATTATCCAAATCCTACTCGTAGGCAAGGAGTTGTCTTATTAGAAGGAGAGAGGAGATGCAATAATATGCATGCGACCCGGGATTATTCCAACAATTCTCTAAATTCGTTAAGTTTATATATTATTTAAATCTTAATATTTAAATATTAATTGTGAGAAGAAACATTTTGTAGTCCTTAGAGAGCCTAATGAAATTAAGGCTAAAATAAAAGTGGCATGCAAATTGCCAATAAACTAGGAAAAACAAGCAACCCTAGAGGCAATCAATATAAACCAAACACATCAATATAATCAAACTAATCAAGTAAAGAACTATAGGCCAAATGTCCTTTAATTACAAACCAAGATCTGCAAAAAGTATAGTGGCCGGGCAACACTGCGAACAACCCGAATCTCTAAATCTAAGACTGACGAAAATGACTTTGAGTGGGATATTTGGTCTTCAGGTCTTCTTTGGATTTATTCTCCTTGGACTCCTTGGAACTCTCCTCCTTGAACTCCTTGGGACTCTTTTTTGGACTCTTTGGATCTCTCCCACTTGGATTCCTTGGATTCATCATGGCTTGAATATCAAAACGAAGAGATAATTCCCCTCTGTAGGTGGTATTACCTTTTCTCTTTGGATATCTAATGTCATCTAAACTCAAGACTCTTCCCTTTGAGGATGTCTTTTTCTTTTAGAATTCCAGTTGGGTAAGAATATCCCAACTCAAAGACACTTTCACAACTCTTACATATATTATAAAACATTTACATTAAAGAAGAGCGAGAAATCTAGACTCTCCTGCATGGTTATCCTAATAAAAAGCCCAAGCTGTTTATATATCACAAGCAATTTACATGGAAATAAAAGAACATCATAGCCACACACTTGGCCATGCTCTTAATTATTGAGGGCTAAGAAGTCTCTAGAGCACCTGTAGCCTTTATTATTAATGATTCTCATCCCTCATTTATTTAGCGGGGTTGAGCAAATTCTGTAGCACTTGCACGAAACATCATTAAAAATCATGACATTTGCCCCCATTTTATTTAGCATTGCATGAGCATGGCCACTTATAAGAAAAGTAATATATATATATCACAGCATTTATTATTAATGATTCTTAGCATTCATTTATTTAGTATATATATATATATATATATATCTTAAACTAGGGGTAAATTTAATGCACATCACATTAATTTCATAGGGAAAAAGTAAGCAAACACATCAAACAATTTTTCACAACATGCAATAAAATATCAAAAAACCTGGCACAAAGTAGAAAAGGAAACACCGACCTAGCCTAACTCTAGAAGTGGTGCCCTAGCAAACAATTCTATGTGTGTGTAAGGCTTGTGTGGTTAGGATAGATCCTAGGTTGGGTAGTTATTTAAAATTGCCTAGAGTTTAGATTTGTTGAAGGCAAGCAAATGAAACTTTATTTAAAGTTTTATTGTAATGTGTTAGAGTCCATTTTAGTTAAATTAGTTTGTTGATCACTTTTTAATTCTTAGGGTAGTGATATTTGAAATTTTAATTTTATTATCCAATTTTGGAAAGTCTTGGGTCCTTCTAGGTGTTAGGTTGAGGGGGTCCAAAAGATCACTCTGAGAAATAGGCTAGGTTTGCGTTTAATAACATTTTAGGTAAATACTAGGGCTTAAGATGACTAACTAGGCAGGTAGTTTGCTAGATTTGGAGTTTCCTATGTAAAGTTATAATTTTTTAAAGTTTTTGGCAATGAATGAATTATTAAAACTGCCTAATTAAGGGTAATTTTACGGTTCTGATCCAAATCAGCTCCAAACTGATTGGAATTATCGCAAAAGGTCAAAAATGACCTATAGAGGTGTTCCCAAATGTTTGGTGAAAATTTAGAATTTTAATAATTTTTAATGATTTAAGAAAGGGAAAAAATATAATTTTTAATTAGGGTTAAATTAAGGGTTAGATTGAGATCAACATAAGGTACATAATTTATTTCAAGTTAACGAATAACTTCTAAATAATTTGAGCTAATGTGGGTATTTTTCTGAGTTAAAATGGATTTAATAGAATTTTTAAAATTATCAGGCCCTATTTAATGGGTAAATTAGGTTTTGTTAATTAAGGTGTCTAAAAGCTCCTAAAAATCCTAAAAAATTCTGTGTTTTAAGATGTCACTAAGTTTAAATGTTAAAGTTTTCATGTCAATTAGGGATCTATCCTAACTCTTAGATTTTTCTAAGTTCGCTAGACGGGTCCTTAATTGTTATCCTTAGGGTGTCACTACATTGAGTAGGTTTAAAATGAAGTTATATATTAATCCACAAGGTAACAATGCAGGAGTACACAAACAAATAAACACACCATGTCCTTAGAACTAGGAGAGCCGAAACAAAGTGCTAGTGCATCCTAGACATGCAAACTACGATAAAAGGAAAGTAAATATACTTAATGAAATGATTAGTGAATGATTGGGACTCAACCAATCACTAATCCACTCCCCCATGATTGCCCTTCACATGCATAATCTATCTTTAAATTTTCATAAATAGTGGATCTCCCAAAATTAGGATTTTAATATAAGTAATTTAAAAATAGTTTTAAAATACTTATAAATATAGAAATTTTAGAAAATAGGATTATTAAAAATATATCAATTTACAATAAATAAATATAGGAGAGATTTACTGGTAACCCTAACGAGGTTTCTAAAAGGGTTTGAAAATAATTTGTAATTTAAAAATATTTATTATACTAACTATTTAAATAATATTAAAATACTCAAAATAGTTAAGTAAAATAGAAATCTGTCAAAATAGTAAAAATTAGTTCGTGAAAGTAATTTTAATTGAAACTCACATTTTTCTGAAAAGAACGAGATATTATACGCAAAACATCTGATTTAAGACGAAGAAGTAATGAATTTTAAAATTTTAAAGTCATTAAAAGTAGTTTTAAAATAATTTAAAAAAACTAATATTTAAAAAAATTGTTAAATTAATTTACAAAATAAACATTAAACTTTCTAATTTTTAAAATGACTAATCATATAATAATAAAGTAAATATTTGAAAATAAAGTAAGTTAAAGAATGATTTAAAGGGGAAGTATAAATAATAATAATACAAATAATAATATTATTAAATAGAAAAGATAATAAAAAATAATATTAATAATAATAAAGTTTAATATAATAAAGTAATCTAAATTTAAAATAGCATAAAATGATTAAAAATAAAAAGAAAATACTAAAAAGCCCTCAGGACGACACTTGGCACGCTCTGGTTGGATGCACGGTTTCGAGAAATTATTGTCGGCGACAAAATGATTTCGTAGGCAGCAATGATTGCCGCAAGCAACACCGCAAAACGAGGTCTTACTTATCTACGTAGGCGTGGATTCGGAGCCGTCATATCTCAAGCGTTTTGGATCGTTGGCTCTAATTACATCGGATGGCAAGATGTCCATGGGCTCGAGGTAGCAGTGGACGAAACCATGGTCTGACTAGATTTCTACCGTTGATTGACGGATTTAAAGGCCTAGAATATGCATAGCCGAGGGCCAGCCAAACCGAAACCCTAAGTCTATTTTCGCTTCGTTCTACCTCGATACTCAACCAAAATAAGTGAAATTTTAAACATAGCATCTATATATGAAGAGCATTGTTGGGGGAGTAAAATCGCATTCTAAAATACATTATGTGAGAAGTTATTTAAACCTAAGTGTCCTAGGCAAGAGTTTATGTTTTCACCTTGGTTTTTGGACAGTTTGACTTGTATGTTGGATTATTGCACTTGTAGACTGTCCACGCTCCTAGTTGTAGAAGAAGTCACAAGTTTTTGATGCCTATATTTCAAGCGAGGTGACTTGGAACGTATTTGCCTTCGGGTCGTCAAAGATTTCACCTTTGACAGCTTGGGAACATCGGGATTTGGTTGGGGAGGAAGTAGGGAGGTTGTAAGAACTCTCTTCCCAAATTTCAAAGGCTGAGAGTGCTTAGAGAGAGAGAGAGATTGCAAAAAAGCCCTCTCTAAGACCTAATTTTTCCCTATTTAAAGCCCCTACCCTATGATGAATGGTTGGGATCGAGTTTGTAATCAAATAGGAGGGAAATAGGTCAGTTTTAGCCATGACTTGCAATTCAAATTCTCCTTGGCATCAATTTGGGCATTAAATGGGATTAAATGGGCCTTAATGGGTCAATTTGACCCATTAAGAGCTAGGGTTGACCACGTCAATGTTTGAACTGGTCAAAACAGTCAATTAGATCCAATGAAAGACTGGATTGAGACAAGAATAGGGTTTGAAATGAGTTTGAATTTAAGTAGACCCATTTAGGCCAATTGGGTGAACCTGGGTTGACCTGATCAACCAAGTTGACCTAGGGCACAAGTTTGGGTTTTGTGGATTGGCTTGACCTACTATGTCCAAGGGTGAAAAGAAATGGACTCGAGGAGCTCTGAAATCGATTTTAGATTAGAAAAAGGCATTTGGGTCAATCTCGGTCAACCCTAGTTGACCTGGTCAACTAGGTTGACCCAGGACCTAGGTCTGGGCTCAACAGACTTAGTTTGACCCAAACAATTGATTGGGAGGGTTCTTGAGAACTGGCTTGGCCAATTTGACCAAGTCAACTCTCCAGACCCATGAATTTTGACAAAATCAAGGTCAACATGAAGGAATTTGAAGTTGTATTTAAAATTAAAGATGAAAGCAATTATGTGACCTAAGGCAAGATTTGGCTTAATCTTATACCTAAGATCTCTAATGTAGTTTAGATGCTCAAGATATCACATCCATTTTGAGGTTGGTAATCATAGATAGAATAAGTGTGATGTTAATTCGATCCCCAATTTCAAAATTATGAAGTTACGAAGGTTTTGCTGGATGATTCTATCATCTTATGCTAAGGTGTTGACATGGGCAAGGTGGTATCTATGATTTGAATCCCTAAGGGTAGCATTTTCAAGTGTCCAATCATAGTCTAGATTTGAAGCAAGAAGGAACATTTTTTTGAGTTGTGGAAAGGTGGAGGATTTCAAAAAAATATTGGTAGGTGATTTCAATACGCCTCCTATTTATTTAAGAATGGAGGTAGTGCCCTCAATAAAAATTCAAAGACTAGCTAAAAAATTGAAAAGAATATCATAATTAAATGGCTAGGTGAGTGCGAGAATAAACTGAGGGGTGGTGCGAGCAAATAGAAAGAGAGAACATGAAAGTTTAAAACTTTCTAGTTTATGATCTCAGAAGGTATGATCCTTACAATTTTGTACCTATTATAAGCCTCTTCTTCAATGGCTTAGGAAAACCAAGGATCTATAGGGTGTCAAGAAGATCATCTAATTTGAGCTCATGAATGCTTTCCTCCTGACATTTCAAAGGAGAAATCTTTAGGGAGGAGATAAAAAGTGTGAAATAAGTTGAGCGAAGAAAAGCTTTAAATTTCCTCTCTTTAAATAGAATGGCCATATGAAATATTATAATAGATACATCATACAGTACAACTGAGTGCATTCAATTTGTCTAGTTTGATTAGTCAAAAAGATGATCTTAACGATCAGAATCATTCTGAAAGATTAGAGAGAAGACATTCATTCATAAGCATCAACCTAGATGATTGTTGACTAGTTAGAACATCCTGTATGAGTAAGTGTTCATACAGTAGGTTACGATATTAAATATGATGCCAACTAACCTTAATTTATCTAATAACCATTACCATGTGTATCATACAGTACGAATTAGGTGTTCGTATAGTACAATCACCAATGGTTGATGAATATTAACTGTTGGATGTGTTGTGATCAGTGATTTGGTGTTATATGAAGATCATACAATGTGATGGAAATTGTATAGTATGATGTAAACCAGATTTAGAAAGTTGTGTGTGATGATCAAGAAAGCTCCATAAAAAGAACATAAAATAAATTAAAAAAACAAAACAAAAGAAATAATACAAACAATCATAAAATGAATTTGAAAAGAAAAGATGCAATAAAATTTATTTTTTTTACAATTTTTTAAAATTTTTCTTTTGCAAGAATAAGCACAATAATGCAAACACTAATAGAACAAATTCAAAAGAAAGACACGATATTTTTTTTTCACATAATCCAGATTAAGATTTGAATATCTATTACACCTACTCTAGTTGTTAAGGTACTAAAAGTTTCAAAAGCTAGGAGTTTTGTAAAAATATCTTCCAATTGATTTTCAGAAGCTACATGATGTAGGTCTATATCCCCTTTTCTCATATATATATGCTCTCTAATATAATGGTGCCTAATATATGTGTTTGTTCCTTAAATATTGGATTAAATTATTTGATATGTAGTTGGCACTAGTGTTATCACACATGATTTGAATGGTGCTTACAGGTAGTCCAAGTTCTATGATTTGTTGTTTAAGCCATAGGACTTGTGTAATATAACTCCCTATAACTATATGTTCTGCTTCAATGGTAGATAGGGCTATAGAGTTTTATTTTCTACTAGACCTGGAGATTAAATATTGTCCTTTGAATTGGAATGTTCTAGAGATGATTTTTTTATCAACCAACAACCTATAATATCATAATCAGAATATCCAATGATCTCAAAAGAAATACTATATCTAGGATACCATATTCATATGTTTTAAATTTCTAAAATATATCGAAGAGTTCTTTTATCAACAGTCTTATTGGATTCTTTAGGATCAACCTAAAATCTAGCATAGAGATAAAAACTATTATCAGGTCTACTAGTAGTCAAGTAAAGGTGTGATCCAATTATCCCTCTATACTTCTTCTAATCAATTGATTTTCCATTTAGGTCCTTATCTAACTGAATAGTCAAGCTAATGGGAGTATTTATTTCCTTAGCATTATCTATTTAATATTTCAAAAGGATGTCCTTGATGTATTTGAATTGAGTAAGAAACATTCTATTGTCCTTCTACTTCACACTAAATAAAAAAAAATAGTTTAACTCTCCCATCATGCTTATCTCAAACTCCTCACTCATAATATTTGAGAATTATCATAATGATTCGTATTTGTAAAACCAAATAGTACATCATCAACATAGATTTGAAGCATGAGTAGGTATTCTCCTTCTTTCTTTAGGAATAGGGTGGTGTCTACACTACCTTTAACAAAAGCTATATCTAGAAGGAATGTACTCAGCCTCTCATACCAGGGTGTAGGTGCTTGCTTCATTCAATACAAAGACTTCTTCTATTTGAATACATGATTAGAGAATTTAGAGTTCTAAAAACTTGGATATTGCTCAACATATACATCCTCTTTAATTACCCCTTTTAGGAAATCATTTTCAACATCCATTTCATATAGCTTAAATCCTTTAAATCAAACAAAGGCTAAGAGCACTCTAATTTCATATAGTCTAGCTACTGGAGCAAAAATCTCTTTAAAGTCTATCCCTTTAATCTGATTGTAACACCCCTTAGATAGTAATCTATCCTTATTTCTCACTTATATGCTTTAGTCATTCATTTTGTTCTTAAAACAAATTTAGTTCCTACCACACTATGTAATTAATGTCGACTCACTTACTCCTAAACATCATTCTTTACAAATTATTTCAATTCTTCTTGTATTGTTAGGATCCATAATTCATCAACTAGGACTTAATCAATGTTGGTAGATTCTATCATGGAGATAAATGCAGAATAACTTACCACCTTCCTAAGTCCATGCCTAGTTATAACACCTTCTGGTGGGTCTCCTAAGATTAGTTCTTTAGGATGATGAAATGAGTATCTCTATTCTCTAGGCAAGGGTACCTGAGGTTCTAGTCTATCTCCATGGTTAATAGCTTCTACCCCTTGAATTAACTCAACTACTTTTTCTTCTAATTTAGATTCAGAGGTCCTATCTTATTCATAAAATATAACATGGGTAGACTCTTTTGCTACTAAGGTTCTCTTGTTGAAAATTCTATATGCCTTACCTATTAATAAATAACCTAAAAAGACTACATCAGCCTTGGGATCTAATTTTCCTAAGGGTGATTTACCATTGATCAAGATGAAACATCTACACCCAAAGACATATAAGTGATAAATATTAGGTGTCCTACCCTTAAAGATTTCATAGGGGGCATACATAACTTAGATCTATCATTCACCATATTCAGAACATAATAAGCATTATTTACTACTTCTGCCCAAAAGTATGTAGTGAGTTAATATTCAACTAGCAGCTCCCTAGTAGCTTCTATTAAGGTTATATTTTTCCTTTTAGCTAATCCATTTTATTGAGGGGTTGTAGGGGTAGAGAAGTCATCTTCTTTTCATATGCTTGACAGAAGGATTAAAACTTATCATTTACTAACTCTCCACCATGATCACTATGAATGGTTGAAATTTCACATCCTAATTTCCTTTGAGTCCATTTGTAGAAAGTTTTAAATTCCTCAAATGACTCACTCTTACATACTAGGAATCTTACCTAAGTAAATCTAAAGTAGTCATCTTTCTCCTAGGCTGGCTATACTAACTGGTCGAAATAGGTTTATATGCAGTATTTCTAGTTTTTTTTTTTTGGAATAGAAAGACGAAGCTAGCATATATTAAAAAAGCAAAAGCAAAGATACATCTAAATAGTGGATTCCTCCTTCAAAATGTTAAAGAATGAAGGAGGAACCTTATTCAAAGTAATCTCATCCCAACTAAAGCTACAAATAAGAGCATAGTTAGCACACAAGTTTGCTAACTTATTACTTTCTATACTAATACAATTGAAAATAGAAAAATTAAAATCTTTAAGAAAGTCAAGGTCTTCATCTTTGTAGTTACCCTTTTTCCAAATCCATTGCATAAAATAAATGATGTTGGAGTTGTCACCTTTAATTATGATACCTTTATATTTGAAAATTCAATCCTTGATGACTTCCATCAGAGACTGGATTGCTAGAAGCTCCAATTATGAAATATTCCAATGAATGCAAGTTATAACAAAAGTAAATAGAAATCTTCCTTTACAGTCTTTGAATACTCCAGCAATGCCTGCTTTATAAGAAGGTAGAAGAGATGCATCTACATTAACCTTTAGCCATTTGGGTGGAGGAGGTTGCCAAGAATTTGACAATCTGATCGACTGGTTGACATCACAGTTACCCAAAATGAAATGGCTATAATTATGATGTACTGATGTATAACATATAGCATTAGATGCAAAAATTGAAGGAATTTCTTCCACTCCTTCCTAGATACTCTTATTCTTAGCTTTCCAAGATAAAAAAACTGCATTACAGTATAAGTTTCCTAACATACCTCTCTTCAATGCTATCATTTCTATCCATATAATACTTTCTTCTAGGCTTTCAAATACAGGAATACCAAATCCCCAATGATTTAGAAGGTTAATTACCTCTTTTAACTTAAAGCAGGTACATACAACATGCTCCGTATCTTCAATATAAATGCATCCTCTTGGACAATTAGCATTATTCATTAACCTTCTATATTATAGGAATTTGAATGTTGGGATAGCATTTTTACACACCCTCCACCATAACATTTCCACCCGAGCATTCAGCTTCATTTTTTTAAGCCAATTCCAATGTTGAGAATCACCGTTCTATTGTACCATAGCATTAAATGCCATTCCAGCAATTGTCAAACTAGATTTTTGCTGAACTAGCTCCATTTAATCTCCCTCCCCATCTTGAACTATCTTCACCTGTATTATAAGATTCACCAATTCTGTACCAAACATACTCAGCAGTTTTGGTACATTCCAGCATCCATCGTGAATCAATTCTTTTACAAACATAGCTTCATCTTTTTGTGGAGCTACAAACGTGGGCCATAGATTAATGAACTTATATAAGATCCAGATGTTTTTAAAAACATCTACATTTTTATCGTCTAACAATCTCCATCTAACAATTGGCTTTAGCATCTTACAACCTTCCTTCAATAATTTATAAGATGAGGAGCATTTCCCTCTATTATTTTCCATGTCAAGCTTTTCTCCATATTTAGCAGCCATTACCACTTGTAGAAGAGAATCCTTGTCTTGAAAGAACCTCCATGCTAGCCTTGCTCTTAAAGCAGCTATTTTAGAAGCACTTGAATATAAACCTCTTCCACCTTTGCTCATAGGTTTACACATTTCCTCCCAACTGACAAAATGCAAACCTATAAAACCATTTGACTTGCTCCAAACAAAACTCTTGCAGAGTTTATTTAGATTCATCTAATATCCATTTTGGAACTAGGGAATGTGTAGCATAGAAAGTAGATAAAGACAACAGCACCGTATTCACCAATGTTAGTTTTCCTGCTAAAGAAAGAATTTTACTCCCTAATATGTTAAGCATTTTCATTGTTTTATCAATGATGAATTGAAAAATCATCAAAAGAAAGTCTTTTTAAAGCCACCTTCATCCCCAAGTAGTTGAATTCTTTTACAATTTTGAAGCCCATAATCCTTGCAATGTTTTTCTTCATCCTTCTACATACATGTTTCCTAAACAACATGACTAATTTGCTCAAATTTATACGTTTCCCTGTCCAATCACAAAAATTATATATGATCTCCTTAACCTTCTTAACAGCCACTTTATTAGCTTCAGACAACATAATAACATTATCTGCATATAATAAATGTGATATTCTCGGTACACTAGAATTGATTTTAATACCACAAGAGCTTTGAGCAAAAGCATTGGAGAGAAGTTGTGAACAAAGAATGAAAAGAATTGGTGACAAAGGACAACCTTGTCTAAAACCACTCTTTGCTTGAATCCAACTGGAGCAACTACCATTGATAATCAAAGCAAACTTTGGATCTTCCACACATTCCATGACTAATTTAGATATTTTTGGAGGAAAGTTAAAATATTTCAACACATATCTGAGAGAATTCTAGGACATGGAATCATAGCCTTGTTCCATGTCCACCTTTAAGGAAACCATACCTTTAGCATCTTTAGAGAACCAAAGTTTGTGGAATATTTCCTGAGCAACCAATACATGATCTCACAATGATCTCCCTCGGATGATTGCTGCTTGATCTTTTAAAATAAGCTTTGGAATAACCTCAATTAAGCTATTTAATAACACCCATGCAGCCACTTTGTAAACCGAATTACATAGACTTATAGGTCTATAGTTAGAAGGCATAAGAGGATTGGATACCTTTGGAATTAGAATAATTAGAGTTTCCTTACGATCTTCATTTAATTCTCTGTTGCAAAAGAAATGATTCAATGCTTTCAAGAAATCATCTTTTATGATGTTCCAATATGACTTAATGAAAGAGTAAGTGATACCGTCCTTACGAGATGAGATATTACTGCCCAATTGCTTTAGCACTCTCTCCACTTCTTCTATTGAAAAATCTGCATACAAAAAATTCTTTTATGTGTTATTCAAGCAAATTGTTACTGTCGGCCATCAATGTAGCTTACAGTTTTTAGCCTCCCATTTCCTTTCAAAGAATTTGAAAAATGCTTCTTCAATCAGTACTTGCTCTTCCACCAAATCTCCAAATTCATTTTTAACTTTTATAATTTCATTTGAATTCCTCCTTCCACTGGCATAGAATGGAAAATTTTAGAATTTCCATCACCATCTACTGGCCACTTCACTTTAGCTCTTTGTTTCCACCAAGCATTCAATCTAGCCATAATAGAATTTACTTCATTAACCTTTGCCTTAAGGCTCCAACAATCAAATTCCGAAAGGACTCCTTCTTATGCTTCTTTGTTTGGCAGCTCCAAGATTTCTTCTATAAGTTCCTCCTTTAGCTTATTAAGATCCTTGAATTTGGCCCTGCTCCAATAAAATAATGACTTCAATGATTTTTAAAATTTCTTTTTAAGAACTTGAGAGCTATCTCACTGATAATTTGTATTCCATTCCTTCTTCTGCACTGCAAAAGATGCATGATAGGATACCCAACAATTTTCAAACTTGATATTTTTTTTAACTGGAGGAAAAGAGTCAAGAATGTTTAAAATGATTGGACAATGATCCGAGGCTATTCTAGCCAAATGCCTAACAATCAATCTTTGAGAAGAGCACAATGCAGTGGAATTAATGAAGCACCTATCCAATCTTTCAAGAATTCTAGCTCCCCCACTTTTATTATTGCACCAAGTGCATTTAGGTCCAATAAATCCAACTTCATGAAGATCATTTTTCATCAAGAAATCTTTCATAACCCTTGGACCTTGGGGAAAAAGAAACCTTCTTCCACAAATTTTATCCTCCTTAGCCAATATGCAATTGAAGTCTCCACCTATTGCCATAGGTAATTCATTTTCTGAGCATTTATCCAGCAAATCCTATAATTCCTTTCTCTTTTGCACTTCTTTGCTACCATACACCGTTGCCACCCTCCACAGGCCTTTGTTGTGCACCTTCAAGTCTCCAATGACTACTTGAGCAGAGTAATCAATTACTGAAAAAGTCACCAACATTAGTCTTCCATAATATCAAAATTCCACCAGCCAATCTAGATGAAGGAACATTTACATATTCCCATTCACTCCAATCAAAAGATTAACTTCAATTCTATCAATAGAATTTAATTTGGTTTCTTCCAAACCCAAAAAAAATACTTCATGTAATTTAACAAATTCCCTAAGAAATACAGAAGCACTCTTCTTTCTTGCTCCTCTATAATTCCAAAATCCAATAGAATACATTAAATGGGATTAGGGGGATACATCCCCAAGGTACCTTTCCCTCAAGCTCCAATCTCTTTGTTCTGATAGAAGAATTGATAGGGCCCAGCTCTCTCAATTGCTTAGAAAACTTTTTTTTTGTTGATTGAGAACAACCAACCTTTCCTCCACTTCCACTATTCATAGAAACTCCAGCTCTAGGAATATTAAATTCAATGCCATTCTTCACTTCAACAGTTACTATGGCATTAAAATTATTTATTGAATTTAACTCTTTATAATCTGATTCGTCTTCCATAAGTTGGACAATCTCTTCTTCTTATTCAAGATCCACAAAAGCTTTAAAGCTATTCCGATCTTTGAGAACCAGAGTATCTCTGGTTAATGGAACTTTTGAAGTTTCTAATATCGTTTTATCAGGATCATTGCTGTTAAATTGTTGCTTCTCTATTCCCTGAGTAACAACTTTCTCCTTCTCCATGCTATTTTTTCATTCTTTCTATCATTGTTCTTCACTAGTACAAAGACTTTTTTACTTTCTGTCCGAGGAAGAAGCTTCCTCAACACAATGATGTAATACTTCTTCTTCCCATACTTCACCAACATCCAAGGCCCATACTCTTCTATATCAGTCTCCTCAACATTTTCCAGGCTCTGATTATTTCCATCCTTACAAGTTTCCTTCACATTTTCCAGATTTCCATTTACAGGCAATGCATTCTTCAAGTTATTTTCGATGATAGATTTGGCACAATTGTTTTGAACATGGCCAATCTTCCCACAATCAAAGCATAAGCTAGGAATCCTCTCATACTCAATCTTCTGGTAGAATTTGTCATTCTCACCTTCTACCCAAGCTCCTGTAGGAATTTTTACATCCAGCTCAATTCTAACACATATTCTTCCAAATTCTCTCCTTGACCATTGAAACATATTACCATCGATCAAGTAAGGCTTACCAACCATAGAAGCTGTACGACATACATTAATTTAATCCTAGCAATGTACTAGTGGAATTGGTTTTCTAATCCAAATAGGAGCAGTAAGTCCTTTGAGTGAATTTGGATTAAAACTTTGAGACCACCTATCAATACCCACTATATTTCCATTGACAATCCAAGGGCCATTGGTTAAAACTTCTTCCACATGGCTGGGGTCATAGAATGAGCATAAAATCCATCCTCTCCCAAGCACTGTATAATGGAATTTCCCATAAACCATCCACTGTTTCCTCAGCTCATAGCTGATTGAAGAGAAAGGAACTTCATCACCAAAAACTTTTACGACTAAGGAGTTCTCTAGCTTCTTAGCATTGTCTAACACCTTCTGCTCATGTATCTTGGTTGATTTCCCATCTTCTGATAAAAAATTACCAAAATCCAGTTCATCAAGTCTAATGTTCTATTTTTGCTCCCAAGCATTAGGTTGATTTCCAAGTACTGGTATCTCAGGCATTTCCACATTCATATCATGACATTTGGCTAGATCACCATTGCTGCATTTACGGACTTCATCCATATTTGAATTTATTATTGCTTTGGGAACATATCCTTTCCTCTTCTAGAGACTTCATATTCCTTGGACACAATTGCTCCTTTTAGAAGATTATCTTCCTTCTTAAAACGAGCAGAACATATCTCCTCTGTGTTGGAACTTTAAATTACTTCATTCTTCGAGAAAGATAATGGAGATTTTGTCGCACCTCCTTTGGATAGCACACCCGTTCCATTTGAACCAAAAACATCAAGATTGTCTTCTAGCAAGATACATTTTCCTTTACCAAAAACATCAGGCTCCTTCTTTTTCACCAACAATCCTCCCTCATTAATAATCAATGGCTTGTTCATTTTGACATTTGCTCTATTGAAAGACAGCCACTCGTTGCCAAATGCCGAAGGAGAAGAAGCTCCAATAGCAACACCGATCAACGAACGTCCTGTAGAGCGACGTTCTTCAGGTGGTCTGCCTGCCATAGAAGGCCGACGACCATTAGCCACCATCGAAATCTCTAAAATTTCAATTTAAAATTCAAATTTTAGTAGACGATATCCCAGACTTTCTCTCTCTCCAAGATTAATATTTCTAGTTGCTTAGAGGTGTCGATGTGATGAATTTAATTAAATGATGACTTAACTTGTCTTCTTAATTAAGAGGCATCACATATGTGGTCCTTAGTAAAGAATAACTTAGGTATGCCTCTAACTAAGTTTTTCTTGGTAATACTCATAGGTGTCTTAATTCTTGCATGTCATAGTCTCCTATTACATATCAAAGATTCATTAATTATAGTTTTCATGTACAAGGAGCTAGAATATTCAATACAGTTCATGTCAAGCATATAAATATTATTTTTTCATTTTCCTTCTAAAACTAGTTTTCTATTTAAAATAATCATGCATTTTACAAAAAGAAATTAAATGTCAAAACATTTTTCAAATAATTGAGTAATGCTCAATAAGTTATGTTTTAGAACGTCAATTAATAAAACCTTTTCTATTATAAAATTGCTTGAGTTTCAAACTATACCTGAGCTAACCACTTTTTAAGTGGTATTGTCTCCCATTGTTATCTTTCCTCTAGACCTAGCCTCTAGTGTAGTGAAATACATCAAATAAACAGTCATATGTTTCAAGCATCCACTGTAAAGGTATCACATGCTTTCACTAGGTTTTTTGTGAGAGTACCTATACAAAATAACTTAAACATTAGATTTGGGAACCCAAGTGAGTTTGGGTTCCACCTTATGCTTGAATGAATGATATGAATGCATGATATGCTGTGATGCATACTATTTTGGCCTCCACAATAAATGTGTATTATAGTGGATAGTATAAATGTGGGCAATATGTCCTAACATGCCATAAGAGTAACACCTAAGATCTGGAAATGAATTTACTAATCTAACATGGATATGGTGCCTCTTCCTAGGCTTATGTGATGTGTGATGAAGGGTTATAAGATTGTGCCAATATAGGTTATGGTTTACTATTTTGAAGTTCTTTTATTTTTTCTTGCTAAAACTTATTTGCACTTTCTAGAATAGATAATTCTATTTTCAATCCATGTACACTTTCCTCTATTTCTAATGGATGTGCTTCTAATTCCTTGAATGATTTTTTCTAGCTCATGCAAGATTTTTAAAGAATCACATGCATTAGATTGATCAGTATGCTTTTTTTTTTTAATGAATCATATTTATCATGTAAAGTCATATGATCACTATATATAGTAGAATGCACACTTATGCAACTATTATGAACTTTTTAAAAGTAAAAAAATTAGTGTTTAGATTTGCATGCATCCTTTCTTATTTCCTATACAAATCATGATTTTTTTTAATATAATAAATAATTCTTCATACGAGAGTTGGCATACCTCATCTTCATCTGATTGATCAAGACTAGCTTTAGCCATAAGACACAGGTTTGTTTCCTCCACCTCTACTTTTGGTTCCAATGATTTTGAGGCGTAGTCATTCTAAATTTATTTCTATGTCTTGTTCTTCCCCTTCCTAAATTTTATGTTTGCTTCACCCTTTTCTTCACTTGGTGAGTCTTTAGGTTTGTGTAGTCTATTCAATGATGACTTGGTTTCTTGCATTCAAAATAGATAATGTCAGATGATGCTTTAAAATTTTTATTATTTTTATCATTTCTAAAATGTTGTTGATGATGCTTGTGCCTTATTTTAAGAAAAAAATTTGAATTATCGTGCCATCAATGCAATGTCATCATCTTCTTCTACCATAGATTGTCCCTATCTGAGTCATTTTCCTTAAAGACCATAGTACTCTCCTTCTAATTTTCACCTGGATCATTTTTCCTTTGACTCACTCCTTACTCCTTACAAGTAAGCAACGAGTGACACAAGTAAATTATCAATAGTGTTAACATTTAAATATTTTGATTAAATAATTATAAATTTATTAGCATTATAAGAGCTAGGTAGGCATCATAAAATCTTATTAATATTTTCAGAGTTTGATAATTCTTTGCCTAATGCATGCTAGCATGTCACTATCTTATACAACCTCATTAGGTTTCATGCAAAAAAAGTTCTTAGCCATGTAGTAGAATGTTTAGCCTTGACTATTTAACTTTAATATTTCCCTCATAAGTAATGCATAATTATACCAAATTTCATTCCCATAGTGCTTGTAGATACTCTCATATAATCCTCATATTTTAAAACACGGAAAAAATAATTTAAACATTTAAAATTTAAATATGTGAGTTCTATATCCTCATAACACCATTCTATAAATGGAATATCGACTTAGGCACCATTAACTACATGAGATGGAAGTGAATAACTAGTTTGATCATATGCCAAATTTTACAGTCAATGGATTGAAAAATTTTAGATATACAATTTTACCAGAAATAGAATGCAATAATTTCAAACAAATGTGGAAGGGTTATGGAATAATTATCTACAGTATTCCTATTATAAAAATGAACCATTAGATCTATACTTCAAGATTTTAAAATTTAAATTTTGAGATCCGCTCTGACACCACTCTAAGTTTGAGGAGGTTGTGAGACATTAATGAACTAGCCCGAGGCACACCAAAAGGGGTTGTGAATTGGTAATTAAAAGCAAAGTTTTAAACAAAAATACTATTTTTTTTGTTACAAAACTAATTTGTAAAAAAAATATAGTTAGATAACTTAAAATTTTGCATAAGTAATTAATAATTTTAACAGAGATATTATGTTTTTTTTGCTCTTTTAACACATGAAAATTTTATTTTTACACGCCACAATTAAACTTAAGTGAAGTTAATAAAAAAAATAAAAAAAAGCAAATTTAACTCTCATAAAATAATAAAAATCATAGAAAGAAAATAATTGCAAAAATGAACAATCTTAGAAGATGATTTTAAAGTGGTTTGATCAACCTTGACCTACGACCACTCCATGGAATCCTCCACTCTGAATATTGCACTATAACTATAGGGTCTGTCATTTTCCCCCCACAATACGGCAGAGAAGCCCTCACATAAATCCCTTCCACCAAACCTAGTGGAATGGAGAGCCAAAAGCTTTTTCACCATCCAGTAATGACTGCAATCTTTTAATATTTTTCTCCCACATGAATAAGGTAGAGTACCTCAAACTCTTTTCTTACCCTCCTGGTGATGGAAGAGAACCATGTCCTTGAGCTGAAAATTTTATACCTAGAGGCACCCAAGAAACCTAGATAGACAGTTGGATGAATAAGGCAAGACAATTTCTTGGAGAAACCAAGTAATCCACACACATAACTTCTCTCTCACATAGAAGTACTCCTTCTTCATAACAAAGCTCTGCTTGATCTTTTCTCAATGCTCCCACTCAAGTATACTCAATAGCTAGAAACATTGAAATATGTCAATGAGAGTGATTAAATACAAGGCCTCACAAAAAGCACTATATGTAATTCTAGCTAGTATGATCATTCATTATGATCCTAGATCGCCTAAAACAATTAGTGCAAAGTACACCTCTTAATACTATATGAAGAGCTTTGTGTTGTACGATTAATTCAAATAATTGAGCTGATAATCCAAGATGAGTCAGACTATTATATAGTTTGATTAGTTTAAATGACTTCGATTATTATACAATAAGATTAATGATGATTTAATTATCATCCTATATAGGAATTGGGTCCTATAGTATGGAAGCTCAAATCATCCTATATTACATTATAGGATAAATAAATCAAAATTCCTTTCCTAATAACTAGATTAATTTAGGCTAGATTTAATTTCATCGTTTAGTATAATGCTTATCATATAGTATAATGAGTATAAAATTTGAATTTCAAAATATTTCCTAATTTATGATTGGTTGCTGGGATGTTGATTTTCAACTAATCATTCTATATGATATATATCATATAATATGTTTAGTTTATCTTGCTTAAATTTAGAATTAGCCATTTTAATCATTTTTTGATTAGTTGATCATACAGCACAATATAGATCATCCATTATGATTAGTTCAAAAAAAAAAAAACTTCTGATATTATCACTAACTCACTCCCTTGAGTGTGTGCATTATTACTAAGATTAGTATCCACCAAATATATGATTTGACTCAAGAAAGATAAAAATATATAAGTATTGAAAATACAAACTCTAAAAGTTTTGTTGTTAGGGATGTTAAGCCCTTATGAACTAACCCAAGCTAACCAAGAGGGGGGGGGGGGGGGGGTGAACTGGTATTTTAAAAAAACTTTCAATCAAAAAACAAAATCTTAACCAAACCAAAATTCACCACAAAGAAAACATGTGGAAATTAAATACAGAAAAAGTAGTAGAAATAACACAAAAATTTATAGTGGTTCGTACAACTCAACCTACGTCCACTCCCCGGAGGCGCCCTCCGAGTATTAAAATAAACTCACTTACTCTCCTTTTGCTCCCACAGCAAGGCGGAGAAGCCTATACAAAACCTCCTTTCCACTGACACCGGTGAGGCAGAGAACTCAACTCCTTTTGCTTCCTCCTGGAGAAGGTAGAGAACCTTGATCGATTGCTGAAGTGAACATCTCTTTAACCTCCAAGAATAAGGGACGAAGATCAAGGAAGATGACATAGATCCTTGCTTGGAGAAACCTTTGTGAAACCCCTCATAAACTCCCCCTCACAAGATCCTCTCTCTCTCTCTCTCTCCCTCTCTCTCCCTCTCCTCTAGGCTCACTTAGGACAAGATTGCAGCAAAAAATGAGCTCTTGGGTAGAACAAGAGCTCTTAAATAGAAGTGTTTCAGAATAGCTCTTATTTTACACAAACCAATATTATCGTCTAGGATGATATGTATATCCTTGAATATTATTGAGATAATCACACTGAATAGATGTCTGGATGATAAAAAAATAGCTTGATCATCCAGGTCGATCTCACGATCGTCCCGAATGATTAGTTCAAATCCGTGAAAATCATCCAGACAACCACCCTAAAGGTAGTTGGCCGATGAAGACCGTCCAGAAACAACTAAGGTTTTTTGAACTGATCGTCCTAGTTGATATTACTATCGTCCAGGAAAATTTGATTGAGTAATCAAAACCTTAATTTCTTTCCTTAATAAGCAAATTAATTTAGGCATAATTGTGTTGCATCATCCATGATGATGCCTTAGACGATATCCAAAAATGAATAATACCTAAACAGATCTGACAGTTGATTCTTTTTTATTTGAGTCTATCATCCTGACTGATACAAATATCATCCAGGACGATGTGCTTAATGTCGACTGCCTTAACCAAGATGCCCTAATTAGGGTTTTTATTTTTAATAGATTATCCAGGAAAATGTTTGGATCATCCTGGATGAAGTGATCAAAATAGAGAACTCTAACCAATAGGCAAAAATGTTCCCCCATATTTGGTTGTGCAAAGTTACTTAGCATAAGGAACCACATCGTTTATAATAGACTCAAGAAAGGGAAAAATTATAAACTGACTCAAACCTAATCTACCCAATCTTGAACTGGCTTGAGTTGCACTCGATCTTGTGGAGCTAAAATATTAGTGGGCAAGACAATCATAAAAAAAAACCATGAACGTTTGCTATCATAAAAATTCTAATCCATAAAATCAGATTTGCAATAGACTCTTCACGACATACTAAACCCTAGCCTACCCAATCTTAAGCTTATCAAACCTGCAAGTATATGGTGGTCCTAAAATTTTAGTGCATAGGAAAAATAAATATGCAATAATAGCAATTAAAAGGAGATAGCTTAGTAGGAAATCCAAAAATGTTTTTTGACATCAAAATTATAGGACTTGGGTTCAAAATTTGTAATTGTTCAACTCTATCTCCTAAGTCAATGGATTCTACCTCTTAGGTTACATTTTCTACTTATTGTTCTTCTAACCTATTCTTAAAAGATTTATATAATTCATCAAACATGACATTAGTAGACTCATCTAATACTAAGGCCCTCTTATTAAAAAAACCATAGGCTTTACCTACATATAAATATCCTAATAAGACACATTCAACAGATTTAAGACCAAATATTCTAAGATGTTATTTTCCATTATTCAGAACAAATCTACAACCAAAGATGTCAATGTGAGATAGGTTGGGTGTCCTACAAATAAGGAGCTTATAAGGTGTCTTATTTAACATGGATCTAACATTGACCCTAGTTAACATATAACAAATAACATTTAAAACTTCTACCCAAAAGTATTTAGAGAGAGAATATTTAGCTAACATGGCACAAAAATATTCTATTAAAGTTTTAATCTTTCTTTTAGCTATTCCATTCTATTGAGGGGTCCTTGGGGAATAAAAGTTATGCTCAATCCCTACCTCTTGACAAAAGGATTCAAACGTTTCATTTTCAAACACTATACAATGATCACTATGAATAGTCGATATCTCACATTATAATTTTTTCAATCATTTTGGAAAAGGTTCTAAATTCTTCAAATGATTCTTTCTTTTATGTTAGGAATCTAACCCACGTGAATCTAGAGTAATCATCATCAATCATAAATCCATTCTATCCTAGGATGGTTGGCCTAACTGGTCCAAATAGATCCATATGAAGAATTTTTAGTGGATTACAGGTGATGACGCCTTAATTTAATAAAATGAAGACTAAATTTTCATTCAAAGTAATCATACAATTTATGATGAGAAATTTAATGTCAAACCCCTTGTCACATAAATGACTAATGCTAGGTAAATTGTGCTTGAACCCATTTACAAGTAAAACATTCTCAATGATGAAATTCTTTGAGTTTCCAATTATACATGAGCCCACCATATTACTTGAGGTGTTATTTCCCAATGTGACCTTGCCCCCTGACCTTGCCAGCTAACCTTTCCTGTAGTGTGATGAATTGCTACAAATCTCTAATCATGTCCCTTGAACATCAGTTATCCATAGACCACTTGCTCTTACTAGGCCTTTTGTGAGAGAATCCAATAAAGTCAATAAATCATTAGATTTTGGAATATAAGTGAGTTTGGGTTTAACCTTTTTCCTTAATATGTAACTTGCATCAATGTTATGTGTAAGTGATTTGGATCTTCACACTAGATGTGTCTTAAACTATATTATGCAAGTGCGAGCTTTACTAGTTTATACTCGGAGTTGTGTGTATTCCTAGGAGTATATAATGCTTAATGTGATGCGGTGTTATACCATTGTGTCATTGTAGGTGGTGTTTTATTTTTTTTAACTACAAGTATTTTTCGTATTTAAAATTGATATGCACTTTTAAAACTTGTAACTTCCAATTTTAAAGCATGTTCATTACTATCTAATTGGGTTACAATTGTTTCTAGTTATTTGTATGAAATTTTTTATATCAACATGCTTTGATTTTAAAGATTCATATGCATTTCTTAGATCAATAAGCTTCTTGTTTAATCCATCAAACTTATTGAGTGAAGACATGTGATTACTATCTAAAGCTTAATATTCAACTTTAAGATGATTATGCTCTTTTGGTAAAGTAGAAAAGATAGTGTTTAAACTAGCATACATCTTTTTGATCTTTATATATGAGTCATAATTTTTTTTAAATATGATAAATAGTTCATCATAAGATAGTTAATAGAAATCATCATAATCTGACTTATCATAATTATCATTAGTCATAAGAGAAAGATTTGTTACCTCCTCCTCTACTTCTTGTCTAGATGATTCTAAGGCAGAGTCAGCCCAAAACACTTTCTATTTCCATTGCTTCCCCTTTTTAAGCTTTGCATTCTCTCCTCGTCCTCCTTGATAGAGTGAGTTTTCAAGTTGGGGCATTTAGTTCATAAGTGGCCTTATTTCCTGTATTTAAAGCAACTTTTGTTAGATGATGCTTTAATTTTTTTACTATTCTTACCTTTGCTCCATTATTATTAATGATACTTTTTCTCTCTTTCAAAAAACTTTTGAACTGATGGGTTATCAAAGCAATGTAGTCATCCTCTTCAACAATAGAGTTGTCACTATTTAAGTCATTAACTTTCATGGCCATAGTCTTTTCCATTTTCCTGTCACATGCATTAAAGAATATTTGACTCACTCCTTACTCATAGAGAACGAGCGAGCCATTAGAGTTATCAATTGAATACACATTTAAATATTTTGATTTAGAAATCACAGTGGCATTAGCATCATAACTACAAGGTAGGAAACATAAAATCTATTTAACCATTTATGAATTGGAAAGTTCTCTACCGAATACAAGAAGGGGTGTCACTATCTTAGTGAATCTAATATACATTTCAAATATAATCTTACTAGATTTCTTATGAAATAGTTCATAATCATGAAGCAAAATATTAAACCTAAACAATTTTTCTTTTCTAGTTCATTCATATAAAATGCATAGTCAATCATATATTTCCTTCCCTATAGTACAAGTACACAATCTCATTTAATCTTAAGATTTTAAAGCATAGAAAAAGAAATTTAAACATTTTACATTTAAATAAGAGAGCTCCCTATCCTCATGATTTCTTTTAGAAAATGGGACATCATATTTGACTCCATTAACTATTCGGGAGGAAAGTGAATAACAAGTTTCAATCATATTCCAAATTCTATGATCAATAGAATGAAAAAATGTAGAAACGCAAATTTTTCAAAAATTAATAAGATTATTTTCAAATAGAGGTAGATGTGTTATGCAATAACCCTCCATAATATTTCTATTACAAAAATAAACCGCAAGATATTTACTTGGAAATTTTAAAATTGTGGATTTCAAGATGCGCTCTGATACGACTTAAAAGATTGATGAGGTTAAAAGACCTCGTTGAACTAATCATAGACACACCAAGAAGGTTCCTTTTATTTTATGTAAGATAATAACCTTTAAAGAAATTCTATATGAGTAACTAAAACTTGTGGAACAAATTTAAATCTTGATCTTTTTTTTAAAGCATTAATAAATCAAGCTAAAATTTTGATAACACAAATTAAACTAATTATAAATTTTAATGAAAATTTTAATTCATAAAGGAAATTTAGAGTATAGAAACTAAAAGTGAAAAAAAGAGAAATTAGAAAGAGCAATACAAAAATGTTTTAGTGGTTAGTTAAACCTTAACCTACGTCCACTCCTTAGAGTCCTCCTCTTCTTATATTACATTAATATAATAATGACCCTCTTTTTATCCCAACATAATGTAGGACAAGCCCTTACAAATCACTTCCACAAAACTTGGTTCAGCCGAGAACAAAAAGCTATGACACAATCCTAGACCCAGAATTTGAAGCTTCTCTCCCAAGAGAAACTCAAAGAATTCACAATGGCCATTAAGGAAGCAAGGTGCAAGCATTCTTGGAGAAACCATACGTTCAATTTATCTCCCTAATGCAAAACCTTACCTTGTCATTCTCTATGCCCAAAACATTCTATAAAACTCTCCCTCAGAGTTTAACAACCAAAAAGTCTTACTAAAGTCTTCATCGAGTTGCTTTAGTAGAATGTTTCACAAAATCATAATATTTCAATTAGGTTATCATTATTTATATAGTATGATCTCAGATCATATATTATTGTGAATCTTGATTCAGGAATTATAATTTTGATGATAACAAACATTTCTAACACTTCTATTTTTGATCATATCATCTAGGATAATCCATAATTATCCTAGACGATCCATTTAAAATAGAAACCCAATTAAGGGCATCCAGGTTAAGGTAGATGAATTAAGCAAATTATCTTGGATGATATTATCATCATCATAAATGATATGCTCAAATCAAAAAGATTTAGTTGCTAACTCTTTTAGGTATGTTATTAATTTTAGAGATCATATAAGACATCATCCTAGATGATGTATTATAATTGTTTCTAAATTAGTTTAATAATTAAGGAAAATAATTAAGGTTTGATTGATCGATCATATCATCCTAGACGATCATAGGATCATCCTGGATGATCTGTTAAAAAACATTAATTTCTTCCTAAGTCATCCTGGATGAACTAAATGATATTCTGGATGATAGTTATTAATTTAAACTAATCATGCAGGATGATCCAATAATTGGCCTAGAAGAGCAGTTATTTTTTATCATCCAACATGTAAAGTTAAAAATATTCATATAGATAACTTTTAACCATTGCAGGCTGAGCAGAGCAATGGTCTGGACAATACTTGAGGTATTAAACTATTCTTATATTAAACTATTCTTATAGGACAATGTACATGACAATCAAATCTTCTAATCATCTAGCCAACCCTAGATCATCTTGGCTGAATGACCTGAATTTGTACTAACATACATGATTTATTGATCGTGCTGGATAATCTTTGTTAGTTAGATGTAATTTATGAAAAATTTTATGTCCTTCTATATACAATCTCTTATTTACTCAAGATTAAATCTTTTGATTCTATCTTGACCTGAGAGAGCCAAGAGAAGGAGAGGGAGAGATTGGGAGAGAGATAGAGAGGATCTTGTGAGGGGGAGTTTATGAGGGCTTCAAAAAGGTTGCACTAAGCAAGGATCGAAGTCTTCTTCTCCAGTCGACATGCCTAGTTCCTTGGAGGTTCTAGATAGGTCTACTACAATAATTAATTGAGGATGTGAAAGGAGGTCGAGGTTCTCTAGCTATATCAAGAGGAAGTAAAAAGATCGGGTTCTCTGCCACACTATAGTTAGTGGAAAGAAGTTTTATAAAGGCTTATCTTCCTTATTGTCGGAACAAAAGGAGAGTCACTGAGTTTAGTGCAATACCCAGAAGAGAGGCTCTAGGGAGCGAATGTAGGTTAAGTTGACCGAACCACTATAAAATCTGGTGTGTTCTTTCTTATTGCATTTACATATTTAATATTTACACTTTATTTTATATTGGTGATTGTTTGGTTTAAAACAAAATTTTTATTTGATAATTTTTAAAACATCAATTCACCCCTCCTCTTGGTTAGCCTTCGTATGGGCTTAACATTCCAAACAAACTTTCAAGAGGTATTAGAAAGAAATTCATAAATCTAGTTTTTGAAAACTTTTTAAATTTTGATCCATGGCTAACTTTGGTAATAGAAACACCACGGAAGGTTATTCAATCAGTAGACCACCTTTGTTTGATAACTCACCTTTTAATTTTTGGAAAACAAGGCTAACATGGAATGTTATTGACTATCACATGGGGATGCTTGTTAAGGATGGATATTCACCACCATCACGTAAAATATATGTCATAAAATTGAATTTCTATTTACTGAATGGACTTTTAATGATAGGGATTTAGCACAACTTAATGCAAAATGCTTAAACTATTTTTCTGTGATTTCAAATTAGAAGATTACATGTGTGTCTCAACTTGTACTTTTGGCAAGGAAATATGAGATTGACTATGTATCACCTATGAAGGCACAAGTGAAGTTAAACATTCTATGTTGAATATCTTTCTTCACAACTACGAACTATTTTGCATGTAACCTAGTGAATCAATATCTGAGATGTATACTAGATTTATATAAATTGTCATCTCCGTGCATGCCTTTGGAAGACTACTCACTAACTATGAAAAAGTTAATAAAATTTTGAGATGTTTAATTTCTTCCTATCATTCTAAGATAACTTTAATCACTGAATCCAAAGATTTGAATACTTATTATGTTGATAACTTGTTTGGATCACTCATTTTTTATGAGTAAGCAGTGAACCAAAGACAACCTAATTTAGGTGAGAAAAAGAAGGAGAAAACTATGGCACTGAAGGCTAATGACACGGATACTGAATCTTTTAGGTCTGAATGTGATGATGTTACCTTAATCACTAGGTAATTCTAAAGCTTTATAAGGAAGAGATAAAAGCAACATCATAAATGGAATAAAGGTAAGAGTAGCAAAAATTTTAAAAGTTTTTTTAATATGGTTGGTTTTGAATGCAGGAAGCTGGGATATATGAAAGATGATTGTCTTACACTTAAGGCTCACTAAAGGAGGGAGAAGGGTGGGGAGAAACCCAAGTTTATGAAGGATAAGAAGATATTTCAAAAGATGTTCTGGGCGAATTCTATATCTAACTCCTCTGAGACTAAGACTGAAGAGGAGACTGCAAACTTGTATTTGATGGAGGACGATCATATTGGTCAGTCTACCTAAGAAGAGGTATATGAACTAACCTACAATCAATTACTTAAAGTTTCAGAGAAAATTTATGCATCATATAGGAAACTTAAGAAATTTCATGGTAACATGAAATTGGAAATTTTAAATTTGGAAAAAGAGCATAAAGTTTTACTTAATGATCACTCTACACTTGATAGCAATCACATGTCATTATTTGATGAGTTTGATGCATTAAACAAAAAGCATATTGAATTATTTAATGAACATGATTCCTTGAAGCAATTGCATATTGAGTCAAAAAAAGAGTTCAAGAAATTAGAGGAACATGCATGGGAAATAGATAATAATGAGCATCGGCTAAATATGGAAGTCGCAGCATATAAGTATGAAAATAAAGCATTAAAAGAAAAAATCATAGCATTTGAAAATGAGAAACATCACACAACTTTAAAAGAGACATCACCACCTGATAAAATTAGTAAATCTATTTCTTGGTGTTAGATAATTCTCATGTGGAATGCTAGGACATATTTCACACACTTATATTGTTCATTGTAGTACACAATGGGTGCGAAGACCCAAATTGTATGATTAACATCATAACACACATGCATTACATTCTTCTTTCCATAAGAAGGGATCAAATCTTTTTTAGGTTCCTAAATCTAATATTTGGTGATTTTGTATGTGCTCTCACAAAAAACTTCATAAGAGCATGTGGTTACCTAGATAGTGGATACTCATGACACATGGCTGGAGATGCCAATCAATTCATTTCACTGGAGGCTAAGGCTGGAGGCAAGGTCACAATTGGAGATAGCACCACCTAGAAAGTGGTGGGTGTAGGTATAATCAGAAACTCCATAAACCTTTTGATTAAAAATGTTTTGCTTGTAAATGAACTAAAACACAACTTGTTCACCATCAGTCAGCTTTATGATAAGGGCTTTATCATAAAAACTTTATCAAACACATACATAATTAGCTTGAATTAAAATACTATTTTGTAGGGAAAGAGGATTAACAATGTTTACATGCTTGATTTAAATAATATTGAAGGTGCTAGATCTTTCTGTTTAAAAATTATTGCTGATGAGTATTGGTTGTGGTACAGGAGGTTATGTCATGCAAACATAAAAAACTTTAGAAAAGTGACCCAAAAGGATCTAGTTAGAGGTGTTCCCAAGCTTAAGTTCACTAAGGATCACCTATGTGATGCCTGTCAACAAGGTAAGCAAGTCCAATCCTCTTTCCATTCCATTAATGTTATTAGCACCTCTAGACCTTTAGAAGTACTTCACATGGATTTGTTTGGACCCATTAGTACTGCCAACTTAGGGGAAAGAATCTATAGATTTATGATTATTGATGACTAATTATATCACATTAGTGTGACTCTGTTGATTAGTTTAGATCCTTCTCTACTAGGATTAAAAAAAAACTAGGTTGTCAGATCATGACCATTCATAGTGACCATGGTAGAGAGTTTAAAATTGAGAGATTTGGAGACTTCTATGAGAATCAAGGGATTAGTCAAAACTTTTGAGCTTCTAGGTGTTGCAAATCTGTTTTTATATATTATGATTATGATGATAGCTGTTGCAACCCATGACCCCGAGTTTGAGATTTTCATGATGGCAAATAATGTCAGTTGAATTATCTATTCATTGAATATTATTTTATTTTCTATTATCCGTGAGTACTAACATTTCAGGAAGATCAAAAGCAACTCAGGACGATTGGAAGACTCAAGAATGGGTAGATTAGGAGTATGAGTCTGCAATGTATTTTGTTGTTTATTTTTTTTTTATTTTCTTGAGTCTGGCCACAAAATGCATAAAAGTATGAGAAACCATACACACACCCAGGGGGAGAGTGTTTTTAAATGAAAAATTTAGAGTTTTTCTTTCTCTGTAGATCGTACTGTACAATGTTATTTCATATCGTACGATCAGAGCTTTGTAGGATGATTCTGTGAACAGATCGTATCGTACTGTAAGATATGTTCAAAAATCCAAAACCCTAGCCATCCGTTTTACTTAAGTAAGTTTTATTTTATGCTGTTCGTACAGTACGAACATGTTCGTACTATAAAGATTTTATTTTAAATACTTACTTAATTTAACTTGTGATTAGTGCAAGAAATTTGGGCTTAATTATAATTTGAACATCGTACTGTACGAACCCATTCGTACAATACGATGAACAGAGATGAATTATAATCGTCCCGAAGATCATCCTAGACGATCTCTTGGGTTTTGTCTCATCATACTGTACGATGTCAATCATACCATACGATGAACATATATGATGTTTGATCGTCCTGGATATCGTCGTGTACGAACAAATTATTATGGATCGTACCGTACGATTTAAAATCGTACTGTAAGAATGTTTTTTGAACTGCTCGTACCACTTCATACTAGGATGAAGTCTGTTTATACATATTGTACTGTACGATTAGAAATCGTACTGTATGATAGAAACAGCTACTTTGAGATTTCAGGGATTTTGGAGACCATTTTTAGGTGTCAAAATTGTAATGTTTTGTGTGTGTGAATTAGAGAGGAGAACATGGTTAGTGAGGGATTCCGAGGGAGAGAGCTCTTGAGAAGTTCTTTAGGGTTTGAGAGAAGAAGAAGAAGGTGAGCGTTATGAGGGAGAAGTGGTGTGAGGGAGATCACACGGTTGCTCCGAACTTACTGCATCTTGCTCATCTTATGGCCCTAAAAGAATTTATGGGAGGATCTCCAAGTGGAAAGGCTCTTCTACATCCGTGACCTCAAGGTACTCTGCCTTCTCCAGGAGGGAGAAAAATGAGAAGGTTCTCTGCCATCGCTAGGAGGGTGAAAACAGAGTTTGGCACTTTGCCATGCCGGGTTGGTGAAAGGAAGTATTGTAAGAGCTTCTCCGCCTTGCCAAGGGGGGAAAAAGGAGAGATATTGCTTGTAGTGAAATACCCGGAGCGGAGGACTAAGAGGAGTGGACGTAGGTCATTGTTTGACCGAACCACTATAAAAATATCCGTGTGCTTTTTCCTTATTGTCTTTTATTTCTGCGTGCATTTTATTTTACAATATTTTCTTGGGAAAATTTGTGAAAGAAAAGTTGTTTAAATTTTCATGTTAAACTTTTAAAAACATCAAGAAAAAATAGAACTCATGCTTAGGTTTTAATTATTGTCAAAAAGTTTTCACAATTCACCCCCCCCCTCTTGTCCATCTAGTAATCTAATAATTAAGGAAAGTAATTAAGGATTGATTGAACAATCCTTTCAGCTTGGACAATCATAGGATCGTCTAGGATGATTAGTTAAACAAAACCTTAATTCTTCCTGGATTATGTTTAATCAGCCTAGTTCATTCAGGGTAATGCTTTGGATGATATATACTAATTTAAACTAATCGTTTGGGATGATCCAAGATCATCCTGAATGATAAAGTTATTTTTCCATCATTTAGATATCCATTCAGGACGATGTTCTGGATGGTCTGTGATTTTTTGATCTAATTATCTCGGACAATCATGAGATCATCCTAGACAATTCAAGTTACTTTTTGATTGTCCTGACTCCCATATAGGGTAATGCTCTAAATGATATTTGATGAATTTTACTAATCGTACCGGATGATATACTATCATCCTGGATGATATACTATCATCCTGGATGATATACTATCATCCTGGATGATATACTATCATCCTAGACAATATGAACAAATTTCTTTCTAATCATCCCAAATCATCCTGGCTGATTGAGCTAAAATTATGCTAATCATACAGATCATCCTGGATGATAATGTTAGTTTATTGCAATTAAGAGCTATTCTGAAGCTCTTCTATATAAGATCTCTTATATCAGCCAAGAGGGTATCTTTTGCTGATGTCTTGACTTGAGAGAGCCTAGAGAAGAAGGAGAAAAAGGGAGAGAGAGAGGATATTATGAGGGGGAGTTTGTGAGGGGTTTCACAAAGATTGCTCCAAGCAAGAATCTAAG